>NW_010416030.1:15948-26984 GCF_000710305.1 Buceros rhinoceros silvestris | reverse complement strand
GCCCTGCTGCATCTGGGACCCGGAACAGCCCGGGGCATCGCGGCGCTGAGCTACCCCTGCTCGTAGGACCAGACCGAGCGCTACTGGAGGAGAAACTCATGCACCAGAACAAGAGGGATGTGCCTGGGAGAGGTGCACGGACTCTTCTAAACCTTCACTTCAGGAAACGCAAAAGCCCCTGAGGAACAATCCCGAACAACCTGGGGAGGGGGTAAAGGGGCCGTAAGCCCTTGTGGGCACCGGGAGGGAGCTGGCCGCCGATCGCATTTGGACCCTGGCTCTACTCAAAAGGCGAGGTACCAAGCCTGACATCAGCTCATCCAAGAGCACGTGAAGCCTGGCAGAGGGGATTTTTACCTGCCCGTTTCAGTGCTATCAGCAGATTCGGCAATTTCCATATTTATCTGAGAAATGTGCGGCTGCTGCTGCCCTTGGCCATCGAGGCCCGAAGCTGGTGCTGCTCGAGAGGCTCTGCAAACCTCCTGCCTTAGCACCGAAACCACAGAGGGAAGGAGATTTAAACCTTATTCTGGGTGGGGATCATTCAACTCCCAGGAGCCTCTTTCCTTGCATGAATCCTTGGGCCATCCCCATCACCCTGTTTCCCCAGTTTTGCTGCCTGTACACCTCTCCCGGGCTCCCCTGACGTCCTTCCCCAACACTTCCAATCTGGGCAGCCAGGAGGGAGAGTCGAAGGCTCTTCTACAGGCTGCTTCACGTTGGGAGTCAACACCTGAGCAGCCCCAAGAGCCCAGGTGGGACCAGATCTATCTGCAGCCAGCAGTCCCTAATTAAATCTTAACAAGTGGTACAGGACTCGTTAGTGCCCATCCGTCCCCCCAGCCAGCACTGGGACCTGTGGGAGGGAGCAGGCTGAATCCACCATTAGCTCCTTAAATCCCCCAGATCTGTGCCTGGCATTTCTAACCCTGCCCTGGTTTAACTTCCCTCCCAGATGATGTGCTGCCACCTGCACACAGGTCAGCTCCTGCTTCGAGGAGCCCAACCGCTCCATGGAGCTGGCGGGAGACACGGACCAGGGCTGGCTTCCTTACACAACCCCTGCCTGATAAATTTTTAACCAACTGCATTTCTGTCTTTGTTTCGGTGCTCAGGTAGAGGAGCAGGGTCACACTCTGTGCCACGTTACACCACTGCTGCGGTCCCGCCGGCAAGGATGCCTCCAGCATCCTGGAGTGATAGGAATCAGCCTCGAAGCAGTTTTGCATTGTGAAATGTTTGTTACGATTAATTATAATAACTCTGAAAACTCGTCGCATAAATAGACGGGCCCTTTTCTTCCTAATCTCGTTCGATTTAGCTGCCGTTCCAGAAATTTCACAGTTGCTTTTGCAAAAAGCTGCAGAGTTTCTAATAGAGTTTTTTTTATTCTTGCTGTTTGTTTATTTAGTAATCACATCTCTCTTTTTTTAATCAGTGAATAATGATTCCTAGGTCAAAAAGGAAACTAGATGATCAAGACTGAGGCAGAACCCAGGTGAGAATGCGTGAACACAGTGGTACTCGCGTGGCTCTTGCCTTCGTTACGCAGCGGTGGAGGAAGCGCTCCCCCAGGAATGCACCCAAGTGTCTGACACTGCAGCTGCGAGCAGGATCTGGCCTCTACACCAAGGCTGGATCCTCCTGGCGTGGTGCAGGCTTTGTGCTTTCAACCTGCCCCAGCTGAAACAGAGACGTTTTTCCTCTTTACGAACCAAGGCATGAAGTAAAATAAAACCCATGTCCTCTTCTTTTTCACCCAGTAAGTACTGCCCCCCGCCCTCCCCCCGCCTTTAAAATGGCTTATTAACCAGCCCCGAGCTGGGATGGAGCAAAGATGCTCCCTGGTCCTCGCCTCGCTGTCCTCATGCCTCGTTGCTTGTAATAAATCACCAGCAGCCAGAGGAAAGTGGGGGTTAACAACGCGTGACTCCGTCCTCCATCTCCCTGTCCCAGGACCGGAGCAGTGAGGAATGGCCACTGGTTGGTTGGGAAAAGAGGAATAAAAAGGAAACAAAGGAGCGGAGTGGCTGGAGGGGTGGGCTGGCGGGGAGATTCCTGCTCTTGGGATGCCCGAGTGCTGAGGTTTGTCTCATCGATGCTCCTTGCTGGCCCCTTTGGCAAGATGATGGAACAAGCAGGGAAAAAAGCAAAGATTGAACAAACATCTCAGTGACTGATTCACCTGGAAAAGGGGCTAAAGCAGCAAGAGACAATTACAGGAGAAAACAGGGGCGTGCTGTTCCTAATGTAATTCCGGTCACTCGGAACACTCCTCCTGGCCCGATAAACGACTCTTTTCTTTCCGTTTTAAGCTGCTGTTAGCCACGGAGATCAAATACCTATTTATGCTTCTTTTATTATCAAAAGAAGTCCATATTCATTCAGTTTTTACTTGGAATTCAAGAAGAAAATGTTTCCTTCCCGACAATTTTATATATTTATCCCTTTGGCTAAAGCCTTTGATTCTGAAAAGCGCAATTAGCAAGCGGCGGGTGCACAGTTTGACTTGCAACCGGAGAAACTCCCAGCGCAAATGAAAAGCAGGGCTGTAATGAAACACAACATTTCCTCTCGCCGTCTCGCTGTAACTCATCCCGACCGACAGACACCTGAGCCGCCGTGCAGGCACACACGTGCAGGAGTCCCTAATAGCAATAGTGTCCTTGTCACCCGGAGCCCTCTGAGCACAGCGTAGAGCAAAAGCAAATAGTGCCGGCAGAGACTCGGGGAAGTGCAGCCCGGTTTAAGGAGACGTTTCGTGAACTCCGGAGCTGCAGATGGGCAGATTTCTCCTTGCCTCGAGCTCCAGGTCTCTGTTGCTTCATTACCAGCAGGGTGAGATCTCCGGGCACCCACGAGGAACCAGGCTCACCCCACAGCCAGGGCTGGCACACAGCAAAGGGGCTGCGGGGAGAAAACCCCGACAGTGAGGGATGAGAAGGTCTCCCTGCTGGGACTATACCAGAGCACTGCCTCCGGGGAGGGAGAGGGGCCTGGGATTTAGGGAGAGACACGTGAGGCAGGAGCTGACTCAGGCAGAGAGACGCATTTCGAGTGGGTGCGCAGCAGAGCAGTGGGTTTCTGTCCGCAGCACTGATGGGTACCGCTCTGTAAGGGCTCCCATAGCCCCCATCCCCGTGATTCCCAGTGCAAGGGAGGAACTGGGGAACTGGTCAGCTGGGATGACTGAACGATCTCTCCTGGCCTTAGAACCAAGAATTTACTGAACAGCATCAGAGCAGCCGGTGTCTGTAGCTCCAGTGGGGCCTCCCTGCAGGCAATGTCCTCACTTTGGTCCCTGTCAGTGCTACCAACTTTATTTGCGTTGTCTACAGATTGTTTGGGGCTGTATCCCTGCATCTCGTGATGCTCGGTGACAGCTGACTTCGTACCTGGGTGTGGGAGATCTGGGCGTGGGTTTTGTTTGGGCTTTCCTCCAGGAAAGCTCCCTGCACCATCAGAAAGTGCAGCCAAGCCCTCGAATCTCCAGCAAGTGAGATGCCAACGGTGATTCAGCCTGGTGGAGGAGGAAACACACACCCACTGCTAACCAGCACCCACAGTCCTTCTTCCCCCGCCCCAGCCTGCTCATTAACCCCGCTCAGACCCTTCCCCAGAGGTGTGTTTCATCTCCTCCCAGTGACCATCTGTGTTAGAGCATGTGCATGCACATACATGCACACACACACGTGTGTGCACCCACGCACACGCAGCCCGCGAGCCTGCAGGCTGCGAGCCGGAGCCGTGCTCCCAGGGGCTGTGTGAGCTGGGTACCACGGTGCTGCTGTCGCGCGAAGGGAGAGATGGAGCAGCACGGAAAGGAGACAGGGATAAAAGGATGCTGGCAAGGAGGAAAACATGTTGTTCCTTAATTGAAGTGGAGGAGGTGGGGGAAGGCAGCCGAAGCCTCCTGCAGCTCCCAGTGTTGTAACGCTGGGACCGGGCTCTCTGCCTCCCCCCACTCAGGCAGGCGTTTGGGGGCTGCTCCTGGTTGGCTTTCCAGCAGGTGTCCCTTGGCAGGGGAAGGAAGGAGTGAAATCAAAGCCCTGCATCGCATGCACAGTGCTCTCTCATCCGCCGCTTCTCCAGTGTGCTCCGACTCCTTTTTGAAGCTGAAGCCCATCCTTTTTGCTTAGAGGAGCACGAAGCAGGCGTACGCCCTGGGCCCAGCACGAGAGGAGCTCGGGAGAATCTCTGAGCCACAACTGAACTCCTGCACGTGTGCTGGCAGCAGGGCGAGGTGCAGAGCCTGGGCTGTGCGCCAGCCCTTGGCCATCGCCGCGCTTGGCAGCTCTGTCCCCTTCCTCCAGCCTTGATGGTGGGACAGGATCCGTGCAGCTGTTCCCTGAGCCCAGGGAGCTCCATGATGCGTGCAACCCTCTGCAGGTCCCAGCCCCACTGCAGAAGCAAAGGGAAGGCCACCAAACCGTTCCCATGAGGTCTGCAACGGGCTGAAGCCCTCCTGCGCTGGGGACAAGGCAGCTGTGGGCTGAGCAGAGAGTCTGTCACACAGAGCCAGGGACTGGGGCTCCTCTGGAGTAAGGACTTGGGGTCAGAAAAGCCTTGTATAAAAGTTGTGGGTCCCTTTTGGCTAAGAAAATCTTGGGGATGTTCCTGCTCTTTGCATTAGAGTCCCTCTTGCCACCAGGCAGACGAGCTCAGCAATCCAGAGAGGACAAACATTTTGGCCCAGGCTCACATCAACATCCTTCTTCAGCCTTTTCATCCCTACCGTAGTAACACGCAGACCCAAGCGACACTCTGCTCCATCCCCTTTGGCCTTCGCTGGGGACTCCAGGTGCTGCTGTACTACGGCTGTTTTGTGCCGCTTTGGAGGAAAAAAAAAAAAAAGGCCCTCCTGAAGTGTAAAATACCAATGACTTTGGTGTTTTGTGTGAGGCCTCTGTAGCTGAGGTGGGAACAAAGGAGCCGGATTGTTTGTCTCCGGGATGGGAGAGCAGAGCTTGCAGCGGCAGTGACTCAGAAAAGGATTTAGGGGTCATGGGTGTATAACTCCCTCATCATGAGCTCCCAGCACCAAGCTGCGGGAAAAAGAGAAGTTGATGTGATCCTCGATTGAGCTTTAAAAAAAAGGGAAGGGAGGAAAAGCCAAGCAGTGCTCTCGAGTCTGCACAGCGTGCGGGGGAACATGCTCAAGCTGATCTGCCCGGCCACCAGGGCCAGCCCCAGGGTACAGGGGCTCCGATGGTGGTGGGAGGCGAGCGGTGTGGTGGGAGGCTCAGGGTCCCTGAGGAGGGGTTGGGGAGCGCTGGTGCAGAGGAATTGAACTCCTCTGTGCGTATCGGGCTGGAAACGGAGCCTGCAGCCTGTCAAGCAAAATGCTGGAGAAGCCCTAATTGCTGGAAGCTGAAGGCAACCTTGGAGGAGGACATGCTGCAGGGCAGTGAGTGCTGATGGAGAGCAAGGGACCAGGGATTTACTGTTGCTCAGAGACTCCAAAATGAGATTTGGTATTGCTACAAACCAGAGGCTTTAATTCAGCCACCGGAGGAGAAAAATAGCTGCAGTGTTTGCATTTGGGAGGAGCAGGAGAGAGAGTCATGGTGGCCCTTTCTGACCTTAATTCATAAATCCCTCCTGCTCCTGCCCTCGGAGAGAAGGCCATCCCACTCTGCCCTCAAGATGTTCGTAACACTTTGAGCTCTGCGGCAAGGTCATGGCTATAACTTATCCTGAGCCTCATCCAGTTGTCTGCAGGAGTCGCGGAGAAATGGTTTCCCAGGTGCACATCTGGCCAGCTGCGCTCCCAGGTGCTCCGAATCACGGCAGGGTGGGAGGTGGGATGCTGGATGGGCAGCAAGTGTGGCAGGGGGGGTGTGGGGACTCCTTCCTGAGACACGCTCCACCACCGACTCTGCCTGAAGTGCTCGATCTGATCAGCAGATCTGGGATCAGGAAGGAATTTTCCACATGTCGGTCTGGCAGGAACCACAGAGATTTTTGCTTTCCTCTGTGTTGTGCAGTGGAAAACATCTGGGCGTATCAATTACCCATGACTGCTCGAGACGAGCACCAGGAACGCCTTGGCTGCCGGAGGCGGATGCCCAGGGGACACGCACAGCCGCTGAGCTGCCTTCGGGGCCCATCACCCCCGTCTCACGCGGGGCTGGGGCAGCAAAGCACCATCCACAGCACCTGGACAGGGGTGCTGGTGGCTCACAGGGTTGGAAAACGGGGAAATAACCCCGAGGACTGAAGTCATTAAATCTAACGGGGGTTACTGGGCTCTTCCTTAAGACTGTGGTTTGACTTTGTGGCTCCTGAATGCACTAATTGGCTTTAATTGCCCTAAGCAGCCTCACCTTGGACACCCGCCCACTCACCCAGGAGTGCTATTTAAGGCCAGTGTGGGCTGTGGTGGGAAGATGTTTCCCTCCAGCTCTTCTTTCTCCATGGACCCTCTGCTGCCTTGTTTCCAGCCTCACCTGACCCTGGTCCTTCTTCCAGAGATGGCTGTCACCATGCTCAGGTACCCCACGCTGTGTCCCCTGTGTTTGTGTGCAAACAAGGGCCCGTTTGAAAGTCTCTGCCATCACTCTCCATCTATCTGCTGCTGAGACATTTGTTGTCTGTTTTCCCAGTTTGTTTTCCAGCCAGAACTTGTACTAATTTAGGATAAATTAGCCTTAATATTCCTGGTTCCCCCAGCCCAAGTGAGCGCTGCCTGCTTGGTCACGGCGCTCTCGCGTTAGTCATCTCGGGGTTCGCTGAGCATTGGCAAAGACGCAAAGCAAGGAAGGAGTGAAAATTTCCAAAGCATCACTTGGACTAAAATGTAACTTGTTGGAAAATGTCAACATGGCTGTTTTGACAGACTTCTTTCTTCTCAGCAGAAGACTTGTCAAAACCAGCCCTCTCCCTGCAAACACATCTTGTTGTCTGTTTTTTTCCAATAGAAGGGCTTCACTGCAACAGCTCCTGACTCAACTTTCTCCTTGGTATGCCAAGGCCCTGCCACCTCTTCTTGGGCTTCTTCAGCTCAACCCTTTCTACTTCTGAGAGCCAAAAACTCAGCTTCAGACTTTGACTCGTGGGGAGGAACCCCCTTCATGTTCTGGTGGGGGTAAAAGCCAAGCAGAACCCTTGGGGTCCCCGGACCCAAAGGGGAGGAGCTGCCACTGCAGGGAGGGGATCTCCAGCTGCTTCCCAGCCTTCGGCTTTGGCTTTCCCCTCCTCTGCCACCCCTTTCCACGCCAGCTCCTGCTTTTAATTACGTTGTAGAAAAGTCTCACAACTCAGCGATTCAAGGTGGCATTTGAGAGAAATGATTCCCTTTAGCATAGCTGACAGCTAATTTGTGTAAAGTTTAATTACAGCTAGCATTAATTAACTGGCAGTGTGTTGCGATACTAAAGCACGACCATCTGTTCTTTAACTGCCTACCCCAAATTTCAGCCCTAATAATTTTGGTGCCGAGGAGGCTTCTCTGGTGGACCCGGTGTGACTGCGGTGGTTGTGGGAGGATATCACCCACCGCTGGGGATGGAGCACCGAGAGCTGTGGGCTGAATTGCAGCTTGGAGTGCTGCTGCGGTGTAGGGTCAGCCTTGGAGCCCCTGCGATGTTGCCTCTCGTGATATGTATTTAAGTGGGGGGTCAGCCCTGACCTTCCCCCAGGGTTCAGTCATCTGGGGTGGCCTAGCAGCACGTGCCAGCACCCTGCATCGCTCCGTGACA
Source organism: Buceros rhinoceros silvestris (assembly GCF_000710305.1). Taxonomy (NCBI): domain Eukaryota; kingdom Metazoa; phylum Chordata; class Aves; order Bucerotiformes; family Bucerotidae; genus Buceros; species Buceros rhinoceros. The sequence continues at coordinate 19,284 of NW_010416030.1, read as the reverse complement.
GCATTCTGGTTTTACTGTGAGATCTGAGGGTTCAGAGAAAGGCTCCAAAGCGGCCGTTTGCTGCCCTGCTGCAGGACAGGTCTGTGCCAGCGCTGCTGAAGGTGCATCGACATCATCTCTTCTGTAAAAGCAAAGCTGATAACTTCTCCAGCCTGAAAGGAGGACTGGCGTGTCTGCATACAAGTGTCCAGGTCCCCTGGTTGTGTCCCATAAGGGGAGTTTGTGGTTGTTCCTGACTTCAGTCTGCCTGTCCCCTGTGCAGAGACATGAGTGACCTTAGCATGTAGCCAGCAAAAAAACTCAAGCACCGGGTGCTCATCTTGGCATGTTCTGCGAGAGGCTGCTGTCTGGAGGCGTGTTGAGAGCCGGCAGGCAAGTGGTGCTGAGCACTGGCTGCGTACGGGTTGCAGTGGGCTACAGCAAGCCAGCCCAGATCATCCTCCAAACAGCTCGGAAACTCCCCGGATGAAGTGGAGACGGGGCAAAACTGTGCAACCAACTGCCCCAGAGCTCTGCCCTCAGGACATCCGGGCCAACCTCAGCGCAGCTGCTTTGATCTCATCATGTAAATCTAGATGAAAACAAACATATCCAGCAAGAGATGAGCTTGTCCTCCAGGCTCTCGGCCAAGCCTTCGGCTTGAAGGCTTTGAACAGGGCTCGGCAGCTGCTGGTGGGAGGAATTTCTTTGGTCAAACTGCAGTTCCCAGCTTGTCTCAGCTGCTGGTTTCAGGGTTGGCTGGAGCTTTTCCTCCCAGTCCCCCAAATTTGGAGGTAACTTAGCCCCTGAGCTCAGCACTGTGGCTTGGGTCCAGCCTTTTCTCTCCAGAGTCGTCAAGTTCTGCCTTTGTGCTGGCTTGTAGCTTGAACGGGGTTTGTTTGGTGCTGGGGATGGAGCCTCTTTGGTGGTCCCTTGCAAGGATGTTCAAAGCTGGTGAGCAGGTTTCCACAGGGATCTGATGTGCCAGAGGAAGCCTCTGTGCGGTGGGTAGGGGGACGGCCTAGGGTACAGCAGCAGCGTGGGATTTGTGCGATTTGGGCTTTCATCCCTGCTCTGACATGAGCTGCCTGCCTGGGGATGCTGGGACCAGGGCTCTGCTGCCAGCCCAGGTGAAATCCCAGCTGCTTCATCTCTGCTACTTCCACCAGATTCCTTGGGCACGGTTTGTTGTCGATGACAGGAGGCACTGACACTGACAGGCGTGGTCGCCACCCTTGCTGTAACCAAATGCAAGGAGGGACGAGCTAACCCTGGGGATGGGAAAGGGTAAACCTTGACTTTGCTGATGGTGGCGGGAATTCTCCATGGACTCCCAGGTGGGAGTGAGGGTGAAATCCCATCTCCTAGAAGCTGTCTACAATTTTACTTCCACCCTCTTGTCATAAGAGGCATAAATCACGGTAGTATGCTGTCACGTTAGCCCAGGCGGGCAGTTAGGGGCCCTGGCTGCCTGCAAGCTCCCTGCCTGCTGTGGATGCACAGCTAAATACTACCTTAACCTCCCGCAGCAGTCATTAGACTAATTCATTGCAACATACAAGTGCACTGGTGATTCCTGCAGCTCAGCCGACGAAAGACAACTCAGAGCTCTGCTTTTTGTACTGTTTGCCCCCAAACCATCCCCGTTTTACCAGGCCTGCTCCAATCCACACCTTGCCAGTGTGCAGCCCTGCCAGCCAAGCCACCTTGTGCCGATGCCTGCTCCAGCATCCCAAGGGCGCTCCTCGCTCAGGAGCCTGCGATGTGCTCCCCGAGTGCTACGATTGCACAGACTCGTTAGGCAGACGTGCCTGGATACAGAGCGGGGCTGGGGAGGCTGCGGAGAGCACAGCGCAGGGCGATTCCCCAGGGCGACGGGGATGCTGCATCCCCAGCTTTGCTCCAAGGATTGCCATGATCAGAGGGGTCACAACAGGATTGCAGGGGAAAATCTCCCTGTGCATGTTGGGGGTTGTGGGCAGACCTCTGGCAAGCAGGAGTGTTAATTAAACAAATGTTTGCTAGTGTAGAAGGTGTCTTCATGCAAAACAGCCTTGCAGAAGGTTGTTTCTACATGGAGTGAATCTTGTTCCTGATATCATGAGCTGCAGGTCGGGGGGGGAGGCAGGGGCTGGCAGGGCATGGGGCAGAGCTCTCAGCAGGGACTGTGGCCTGGTGGGACCAAGGCGAGAATGGGTGGCTCAGGAGCTTTGCAGGGTCCCACATCAAGGGGAAAACCAGCTCTGCTGGCTGAGAGGCACCCGAACCTCCAGTGCTCTTGAGCCAGCGCTTGTGATCACAGCCCATCCCTGAGGCTTTGAGCTGCCCGGTGTGCCTGCTCACCTCCCAGTGAAACGGGGAGGGAGGGAAGGGATAAATCCAGCCCTGGAGGAGGGTGGGCAGTGACTCTCACCTTGGCTGTTCACAATTAATTTAATGAAGCTGTTTGTGTGATATTGTTGCCCTCTATTGGACCCAGCCTGAACGGCCTGGGCAGTGCTGATGGGTCCACACCAGGTGGGGAAGAGATTGGGGCTTTTCCCCGGCTTTGAGATGGGAGCGATGATTCCCCAGCTAATCGCACTGGGCTTCCTTGGGGAGGGAGTTCTTGCCCAGAGCTATTGTGAGCAAAGAGCCAGAGCTAATGCCAGACAGAGGTAATGAGCCTTGCCGTGGACTTCAGCGGAATTTGGATCAGACCATTTGCAGTCTCTGGGGAGAAGTTCTGTGTCGTCTTAGTGATGGGCTGGAAACACGCCCAAGTTATTTGTAGAGAGGCTTGTAACTCAAAGGGACTCACTTTAACTCCCCCTTGCTGCCCTTCTTCAGAGCAGAGGAGGTGCTTGGGGATGGCGATGCCTAATGTAAGATGCTTCTTTGAACATCCTGCATCTGCTGGTGGGGGCTGCAGCAAAGCCAGGAGTCCTGGCCGGGATTCCCGGGCTCTACAGACCCACCAGGATCACTGCAGGGGCTCAGATGGCTGGGAAATGCTCAGGCACTGCTTTTATTTCCTCACTGACCTGCTTTGGACCAGGATCTTGCTCCCTGCTGCAGATGCTGGGAGTGAGCGTGGGGTGGCCCTGGCTTAAACCTGGGGATGGTGGAGATGTTTCTGGGGAAACCGAGGCACAGAGGGAGGCTCATGTTGGATGTCACCTGCAGGCTGTGATGTTGATGGAGACTTCAGCAGAGCAGGTTCTCCTCTGCTTGGGCTGTGGCTCCTGGGTGCTGCAGTGTCCCTGGGCTGGCCAAGGCTCGGATATGGGGGGGTTTCTCATGCCCGTTTTGGTGAGGTGCCCACGGACTGGCCCTGTGGGAACACCAGCCCAATGGAGATGCAGGCCTTTTCAGCAG
>NW_010416030.1:3700-15744 GCF_000710305.1 Buceros rhinoceros silvestris | reverse complement strand
GGCAGGACTCCACAAATGACTGCCAGATGGGATGTGATGGATGCAGGCAGGGCCAAGCTGGTACCTAAAGAGGTCCTCTTCTCTCCACCTCTCCCTTTGCTGGCTGCTCCATCACTATCGTGCTGGCAGGATGCTGAGGGGCTACAGCACCTCTTGGCAGCGCTGCTCTGGAAGAGAAATTCCCCATGGAGATGGGGAAACTGAGCTATCCTGAGAGCAAAGGCTCCAAAATCAAGAGGACTAGAGATGGCTGCTTTTCTTTCTTTTAACTGAGAACAAGTATGGAGAGTTGGAATAGCTGGGAGTGTTATAAATGATGACATGCCTTTGAACTAGCAGCTGTGTGAATGTCTCATCCCACGCTGTCTATGTTCCTGCTCCCCTGTCATCTGCTTGCGAGGGCTAATAGAGATAAAACAGTCCGAGGATGGATTTCCAGGCGGAACAGTTCTGCCAGGTGTCTCCTCATGCTGTAGCAAGGGACTTAAAGAAAGAAAAGAGGGAGGCCACGGTGCCAAAATCTATCTGGTGAAGTCGAGGGAGTTACTCCTGCGGTAAATCTGAGACCTTGGGAAGGAGGAAATGGTTGGCTTGACCTCATGCAGCAAAGGAACACGCTGTCATCAAAGCCTCACGAATCCTGCCCCAAAGAGGCGTGGAAAATGTATGGCTTGTGTCAGAGGGTGAGCCCGGGTGTTGACGGATGGCTTTGCAGTGCTGCCGTCCCGCCTGGCTGGAAGGACCGTCAGTGGCTACAGAAACATCATTTGCTTTGCATCTTGCAATGGTCTTTTTAATGACTTTAATAAATATTTGCACAATGAGGCTCCTTGGGTACTGTGCACCTGCTCTAATTAGATGTCATTTATTTCACGGAGTTCCTGCTCCTGCAGTGGGAATCCCAAACCATGGGTGCAGACGTTGGACCCCACTAAATCTCTCTGGTTCTGCCTTTGCACTACTGGCTCAACCCTGAGTGCTCCCAGGATGCTGCCCTAAATAATCCTGCGGGCCACACCAGGAAGGACTTTGGGGAGGTTCAGTAAGACGGTTGGGCTGTAAACCTCAGACCAGAGGAATGAGGAGCTTTGTTTTGTTACCTTCCACAGCTGAAGAAATACTGGGGCAGCAGGAGGGGTGGATCTGTCCATGTCCTGGCATCCTGCTCATCAGCAGGCAGTGATGTTGTCAGGGGAAAATTATTAATTTCACTGGGATCTGAGGCTGCTGGTTGCCCTCTCTCCCTGGGGGAAGGTGGTCAGTTCAAACCTGGGAAGAGCAGTGTAAAGATGCTGGGAGGTAAAAGGGTGGAGAAAATGGTGCAAAGCAAGACACAGCTCAGAGCTGGGCTGTGCCCGGGGAAAGGCAAAGCAGAGGCAAGCAGGGAGGCTTTGGTATGGGGGTGCAGCTCCAGAGGGCCAGAGGTGTGCCCAGCTGTCACAGCAGCACTGGGCAGTGCTGTTTAGGCCAGAGCTTTCCTGGAAAGGTCAGGTTAAGATGAAGATGTTATATATATTTCACTGACCAAAGCAAATGCATCTCTTACACTAATTAAATGTGTGTCACTCAGCCAGTGCTATTGCCAGGGTTAGTTTCCTTGCTCCAGTGATGGATATGGCCAAATAAATCAACAATATCTCTCTTCTTGTATTCATTTTCTCTCTCCATCACATGCTTGAAGGAGAGTAAAAGCAAACTGACAGCCGAAAGGGTTTTTACATCCAGAGGAAAAAATGCTTGGAGTCTCTCCTGTGGACTGCAAGGTCTGGTGAGGCTCTTGGTGCAGGAGACAGATGCTGGTCTGCATGTGCATTCTTAATCAAAATCTCCATCTTAAGCCTTGTGTCAGCCTGCCTCCAGTCTCCCTGTTTGATTTCTACCTAGTGACCTTCAAATTAGCTCTGTGCCAGCCCATGGGTCTCCTTACAGCAGTGTGCAGGAGCTGCACACCCAGTCCTGTGGTGTAGATGGGCTGAGAGCATCCCACCCCCGGAATCACAGGTGCTGCCACTGCTTCTGTTGGAGCCAGGGCTCCCTGCAGCCCTGAACTTGACGTTCAACAAGGCTGAGCCCTTAGGAACAATCTTCGCTGCCCGTCTGAAGAGGGTGGATGATTTTTCTTAGAAGGTCTTAAAAAGTGTCAGGGGGCAGGATCAGAAGGATGAGGAGGTTTCATCAAAGAGGTGTGTAAAAGACGCTGTTCCAGCTCCGTGCTGCTCGGGGAGGTCTGGATTGATGCACTGCTCCTCTGCTGAGCTGGGGAAGTGCTGGGCTGATGAATGAGGCCAGAGCTGCTTATCAAAATCAATCAGGACTCTGGTTAATTAGGGCAGTCAGGGCCAGGTCACTCTTTTCCTTCTTTCTCCCAGCCTTGTGGCAGAGGAGCACAAAGGTCAGAAGGAAAAAAATTGGCTCCAATTGCCACCCTTAAACTACAGTGGTTTACATTTAGTTAATAAACAGGAGTCATAAAGAGATGCTCTGTGGAATGGGTAAATAGGGAGTCTGGCACATGCCCCCGTTCTCCAAGCACCTCTGTTTCCTCCTCGAAGTGGTGATTTCTCACCCACATCCCCCTGCTTTCTCTCTCTCAGGAGACTTTTGAGTTTCATTAACACAGAAATTAGTTTCTTCAGACATTTTTCCAAGCTCCTGGTCCTTTTCTTTGCCTCTTGTGCTGGCAGTGGGACTAGCTGCCCTCCTGGGCACGGGTGGGCAGGGTGGCTCTCCCGCAGACGGGCCATGGGCAGGGACCCCACAGAACTGTCTTCCAGCAGGTATGTGGTTGCTGCCTCTCTGCAGAGGCTTTTCAAAACCTGCTCCAGTCATCTACTAGCTGTTCCTCAGTTCCTTCCTCCAGACTCTGAATTCTCTGCAGAGCCATTCACACCCCCTGATTTCTAGGAGATAAAACACTGAATCAGCACAATGCAACAACACTTTATTTTTTCACTGTAGGATCACTGTCACATACTGGAGTTGGCTCTTCAGACAGGCGATGCGCTAGGGAGGCTGCTTCCCAACACCTGCAAGGCCAGACCGTGATACACGTGTTCCCTCCTTCCCAGGGCTCCTGTGGCTTGTGGCAGCTGGCACTGGGGAGATTTTTACCCTGTTGATAGATCTTTTCTTAAGTTTCTGGAGTAGCATCTCTGCTGATCTCAGTAGAGGGGAGGGATTTGAGGAGAATGAATGTTTTTGGGTCAGGGAAGGAGACCTGTACCTGATCACGTCTCATCTCTTTGAGAGGTGCAGAATCAATCTGCGTGATTAAGCAGGAGAGCAGGTAGCTTGAAGCCTCTGAGCCTTTGCAGTCTGCTCAGGTCTTGGTGCAGATGCAATGAGAAGAGCTGGGGTTTTATTTTCTAAATATGTTTGAAAGGGAGAAGTACCAAAAAGCAGAAGTGTTCTGCTGCAAAAACAAATACGAGGCAGCAGAGTGATCTCTTCTGATAACAAGCAAGGAATAGGAGCAACACAGCAGAGCAGAACTTGCTCCCTCAGCATGGGGCTGCTGTGTATTTCCACCAGGGCAAGGTGTTGGTGTTCCCAGCGGCTGCTCAGGCCTGGCCTTGCCAGCTGTAAGCATCTGTGCTGCAGCATTAGTGTGCGCAGTCAACGGCTGTGCGTGAGCCCAGAGCCGCTGTGGTAGCAGCGGATTTGGTGAGTCAAGCTACTTTTTTTCAAAGCACTGATCCCATTTCCTTGTATTCTTAAGTAGCTTCAATCCATCTTACTGCATTACAGAAACTGTGTTGATTGTTCTACTGTAGTGACTAATAACCAGCCGTACTCTGCAGATTACCCCAGAGAGCTGGATTCCTGGCTTAGCTGTACCAGGCTTCCTGCGTGCGAAGAGACCTCGGGGGAGCCCGATTTAAGGCACACCTGAAGCTTCCCACAAGTAGGAGAGCGAGGGGAGCATCGTGGGGTGTGGACAAGAGGCAGAAGGGTTGGTGGGAGGGAAAATGGGGCATCAGACCCTGGGGTTGGAAAAGCTGACCTGGAAAAGGAGGAGGCTGAGAAATAGGCTGGATGAAGGAAGGAACAGGTGGGTCCTGAGAACCGTAAAGAGCCAACTGTGCATCCCCACGTGCCCGAGAGGTTTGGGGAAGAACAGGAAGCTGGGTGGTCAAGCCGCTTGTGCCTAAAGCTCCTGCAAGTCCACCGCATAAGCCCTGAGAGTGAGATGGAGTACAGCCACCCGAGGCAGCCCCCACCCCTGCTGCGAGGGGACGGGCAGCCCGTGCACTAGGCTTGAAGGGCTGGTGGGTATGAATATCTGTGAGGAGAAGTGGAGGCACTGAGTACTGCCTGCCTGGAAGGGGAAAAACCTTCCCGCTGGTAGTACGATGGGGTGGGAGGTAGGCAGTATGGCTTGAGGAAGGGAGGTTTCCCTGGGTGTTGCAGCCTTTGCGTAGCAGAGATTCCTGGCCCTGTGGGCAGGCACACTCTGTCCTTCATCTCCATCTCAGATGGATTTTGGAGACCAAAGGTGAGGCTCTCTGCTGCTGTGATGCTATTGATGTCAATCGGGAAGCTGGCTCTCTCCTTTTAATTACAGTAGGTATTAAACTTGAGTCTTCAAGGTTGAAACTCCTTCCTTGGGCCTGTGCAGGATCTATAGATCACTCAAATCTCACTTAAACCCTCAAAGCAGTTCTTTAACTGTTGTTGTCAGGGCTTAGTGCTGGCTCCCTGCATCGGGAAAATGTCTCCACTGGATGGTTGCCCGCAGGCTGCACACGGGGTAATCAGCCACCCTAATTGCTCCCAGTGATCTATAGCATTGACGTCCTGGTGGTGCAGTCGATAGCTCCCCGTGCTGGATCATCAGCGGCTTCCTTCTGGGTCACAGTCTGGTGACTCTGGCAGCAATACACTGAGCCATGTCCGTGCAGAAAAAGCCAGCGATAAAATGTGCAAGAAAGTGCAACGAACCCCCTGATAAACGAGATCTGTAAGTCATTCTTCGAGGCCTTTGCTGGCACCTGGTTATTGCCTAACCAGGTATGTGCGGTGGAGCTCAGCTTACGGGGCTGAAGGGAGGAGGGCTCCTGGCAGCTCATTTAAGCACCGTGTTTGGGTACTCCCCAAGGCAGTGGGGGCTCCACATGGGTTGTACTGGTGCTCCGATCAAAAATGCCTGTGTTGGGCTGTCCTTGGCTCTTCGCTCATTAAGGCTTTCTGATGGGTTCGTTAGGGCTTTGGCTGCTCCTCCAGGCTGGGCCCCTGGGACTGCATTTGCCTTCCCCCTCACCCCCAGTTAATCTTTTTTTGCACAGTGTTTATCTAGAAGATTTCTAGTTATCCTTTCTCTGGCATGAGTTTCAAACTCTGCAGATATCGTTTCCCTTCTGCTTGAGCTCTGAGACACAGAGAAATCGAGGCTCTTTTCCCAGTAGCTGCTGTCTGCTCATCTCTTGCCGCCTCTGTGTGGTTTGGTGACTATTGAATTCACTCTCATTACAGCATCTCCTCAGAAGCCATGAATCCTCCTGTAAGACTCGCCCGTACCACCTCCTTTTCCAGAGCTCATCTACCTGTGCTTCCCTTGACTTTTCTCTTGGTTCACAACCAAACTGCAGCTGAATTGGGACAGCCACGTCCCCGAGCTGCTGTAGGGTGTACAGCCGTCACCATCCCCACAGCCAGCAGCTCTGCCCCAGCAGGACCCAGACCCCTCGCTCTCCTCTTCCCTCTTGTACTGGCTGTTGTAGTTTATTTTAAATGCTGGGACAGTGCTGCCTCCAGAGGAGTTATTAGTCCTCGTTCAGGCTACGAGGGCCGCGTGTCCCACCCTGGCAATAAGCTAACCTCGCTGTGCTAGGAGTGCGTTAGTGCTGGCGGAGGGCAGCGGATCTGACGGCTGTAGGGCTGGAGGTCAGGTTCGCTGTGGCACGCCGCAGATTTTCAGTGCAATAGGCTTTGATAATGTTCAATGGAGTGAACAGCTTCTCTCTTACCCAGATTCTGTTCCTTTTCTCTTTTTTAAATTAAGGCAATGCAGCATTGTGTTGTAAGAAGGATCTATTTTTCTACTGACCCATTTCAGTAAAAATGCAACTCATCTAGAGCATGTGCTGCTTTTGAAGACGGAAAGAAATTCATGGATATTAAGGGCACTATGGTCAGCTCATCTCACCTCATGCATAATACAGCCCGAAATTCCCCCCCGGACTCTCCTCTCAAGCCCAGCACTTGGCAGCTGGATGACACTGTAGCTCTTCATGTGATTATCCAGAACCATCTCAAGGTCTGGCTCAAGGGGTCTTGTTCAATCACTTCACTGGTAGGATGTGAGATGCTTTCTGTAGGAGACAGCAGCCTGTTCTGGCCCATCGTGCCACCAGCACACAGAAATACCGCCTCTGCAGCCTGCACCCTGCACGCTTGCATCGTCTGTGCTTTTTCAGCCCCCGGTTGAGGGAGAATGAGGGCAGTGAGTGTGCTGACACAGCTGGAAGAGCTACCAATGTCTTTCCTTCCCTTCGAGGACCTGGTGTAGCTTATCTGCACAGGGCCTGTGGAAGCAGGGGAGCTTTCAGGTCAGCTCTAGATGCTCAGCAGTGGGTGAAGGAAAAGACATTTGTGCAGCTTAGCTAAGCCACTTCTGTCTCCTTCCAAGTGCTGACAGGAGAGTTACCTCCAGAAGGCAATTAAAGGCACATAATGAACTTCCTGCCACCAAGCACCATCTGAAGGACCTGACCTGTCTGTCTTCAGATGGAGACAACTGCCTTTACCTTCTCAGGCCCCCTGCGGGGGCTCGTTCTGCACTGGAAGTGATCTGTGGCTCCCCGGAGGCTGCACACCCTGCAGAGGACAGCAGTTTTCCTGAACTGACTTAACTCATTTTTTCCCATTTGTTCCACAAACGAAATGAAACAGCTCAGTCTGAGGACTTGCAGAAAGACTTGTTTCCATCAAGTTCTTGGAAATGCTGTCATGTTTCATTCCAGGAGAAATTGGTTTAAAACTTCCCCATGGCCAAAAAAAGTCTGAAAGTCCAGTTTCATCTCCTGCTCCCACCTGAAGCTGTCTGGGCTTCCCTGATTCAGTCCACCTTGTCAACGGCCATCGCGTGTATCCACGTGTCTCTTCCCAGCCCTTTCTAAGATACAGATATGTTTAGATACCTGAGTAATCTCAGTGCTGATATTTTCAAAAGTCACCGAGGTTTGTGTTGCAGAGTTTGTGCTTCCCGGTTCTGCAGCACGATGTTTGCAGCCTGTTTTTCTGACCTCCTGCCTGGCCTTTTGAGTCCTAATGGAACCACTCAAAGAGGAAATACTCCAGGGCACTAGTCTTATTTGCTGGCCGTAGTTGTGTCATCTTGTTGCATGGTCCTAACGGAGTGATCTGATGACAGACCACTTCTTGGATACTGCCCATAAGAAATAGGATGGTTTATGTTTAGAGGAGCCTTTGATTTGGGAGTTTAGCCTTTGTTCAGCTGTCCAGGTTTGATGTCTCGGTCACAGTATGTTAGAGCTGTAGTATTTCTGGCATTTACTAAGAGGTTTTATGTCTTTCTTTTATTTGAGATTAAATGCTAATAGTGGTGTTGTGAGCGTTTCCAGCTCTGTCTCCCTGTGTGCAGTTTGGTTCTCGGCTGGCTGCCCCATTCACAGTGGGCATTAGAGCCACCCCGACCAGCCTGGGGAGCCAGCGCTGCTGCTGCTCTGGCTTTAGGCAGGATTGGAAATGCATTCAGAGGCTGCCCAAATATGTCTATACCCGGTGAACCTAGAGAAGAGATGAAGATCTGTTTGCATCATGTTAGTACATAAATCCAGCTCCCCTTAAGGTGCTTAGGAACGTTTGGATAATGACCTGGAACAACCTAGGTAGCAGGAGGTTGCATGTACCTGTCACGTCAGCCTCTGTGAGCGTGCGAGATTGCCAGCCAGCAGGCAAAAGCAGCCAATTATGCCACGCTCAGACGCATTTCGTTCTTTTTTTCCATCTACCCAGCTCCACAAAGCAAATGCTGCTGTAAAGACCTCTACCTCCCACTGGCATCACCTCCTGTCTGAGGAGACAGTGTCTCAAGTGTCCTCAATATTGCCAGTGCGGTTTTTGTGCCGGTGTAAAGGCTGTGCTGTCCTCTGCAGTGGACTGCACTGAGCTACCCTGATGCTGGGGGGTGTCGTGTGTCAGCGCACTGGGTGATGACGGGGTGCTGGAGGCTTTGGGCTCTCCTCACTGCTGATGAGTGGGGGACTTGCTTCATCTTTATGCTTTAGCACCTGTATTTTTTTCACTTTGCTACTTGTCAGGCTAGGGCATGGTTCCTGCTGGCTGCAACACACAGGGCACAGCTCTCCCCTGGGGTTTTGTACCTTCTTGTCACCTTAGGAAACACTGAAAAGCAAGATTCAGTGTGTTTGTGTGTGCCTGTGTCCCCATGCACACGTATTTTGGGGAGGGAATTGAGGAAGCATCCTAGCAGATGTAAACCAGCTCCCATAACAAGTGTTCTTAAATCCCTGCTCCCCTCCTCCTTTTTCCTTCTCCCCTGTTGCTCTGGCTCAAGGAGGTTTTAGTATTTACAGACAAGATTTCTCACCTTTTTTGTTGCGGGGAGGGGTGCCAAAGCTGCAGCGTTTGTTGCTTCCCAATAAAAGCCAGCCAGGAGCAAGAGCTGAAGGAAAGTACAGGGGAGATTTCCCTTGGTTTAATGATAACTTCTCCTGGTCACAGCTCAAATGACTCTGTTCTCCAGTGCAACAAACCCTTCCCCTTCCACTGCGCTTGTATCACCTTTCTCCTCTTCAAGGTATTAATTTTCATGCCTTTCTCCAAATGCAATGCCTTCGTGGTCCTGTTCTTCCTCATCCACATCGTCACCAGCTCCTCCAGCCGGATCACCTTCCCCGTAGGTGTTCACCAGCTGCCTGCAGAAGGGACATATCTCCTGGATGTGGAACCAGGTGTCAATGCAGGCACTGTGGAAAGCGTGGGAACAGGACAGGACCTTCAGGGAGTCCCCTTCCTTGTACTCTTCCAAGCAGATGGCACAGGTCTTGTACTTGTCTCCCTGTTTGTACATGTGCAGCTTTGTCATGTGAGCCCTCAGGTAGCAGCTTAAGCCAACCATCATTGAGATAGTGGAAATAATGACGTAGAATATGTCTTTGAAATGCTGCACAGTGGGAGTTTCTTGCAGGATTTTAGTATCGTCTTGACGAGGACTCTGAGAGTGTCTGAGTGGTAGAAGTCTGATGTATGCCCCTTTCTCACATTGTGAAATCCTTTGCAAGTGGAGGGAGACAGCTTGTCCGGGAAGGAGTGGTGGTATTTTAATCAGCTGCTGGGTATCTTTGTCACCAGCCATCATGGTAATCGGTTGCTCTGAATCCACTTTGTACACAAGAGCAGTTTGGTACCCAGCCTGCCAGGCGCGAAGGACCTGCTCTACAAAACAGCAGTTGCACACCTGTATGAGTGTGATATATGTCCTGGAGGCATTTCTTGGTGCTGGAGGATCCTCTGTGGCACGACAAGCATTTGATGGTACCACCCTCATCAAATACCCTGTGAGCTCTTCTGCTGGGAGTTGTGGCCCAAAGCATGCAGGCGGGGCTTTATACCCCACGCACGGGGAGCTCTCATTGTAAGCCACGTAACCAAAGGCTCCTGCAAGAGCAGCGCTGTGGAAGGCAAAGGCAAGCCTGAAGTAAAGAAGTTGGAGCTGAAGACTCATGCTGAATGCAGCTGGGAACTGCTGAATGTAAATTCCCAGGCTGGTCCCAGAAGGAAAGCATACGAGATGGTCACAGGGGCATTATCCCACCCGGCTTTTATCACCGTGCCATGACTTGGAGCCTCAGCAGGACGGCCCTTGAGGTTGCCGCAGGTTTGGAGATTCCCAGGATAGCAGTTGTCTCTGTTTTTGTCTCCAGCTGCTAAGCAACATCCTTACATCACCTCTGCAGATCTGTGACATCACCCAGTGACTGCTTCCCCAGGCTGGGTCACGTAACGTTACTGCCGAAGAGCTTAACCTCTTCTCGCCTTGCTTCATGGTCTGCTCTGTGCACGTAGCTTCTAGTCTCATCTCCCTCTGGGTACTGATAGGATGCTGGTTTCTCGTTTTGCTGATGATGGGCGGGCAGGATAAAGGCCCATTGCAGACTGGAATGCTTGGTGCTGGTGGCCAAAGCAATTCCTGGAAAAGGTGGCAGGGCGGGATTGAGCCGTTAGCTTCCATCTGCTTCAGGGTGTATGTGTGTGACAGCTCAGATCGGGCTGGTAGACATGCACTTTATCCTTAAAATTGTGATCTTTGAACCAATACCGAGCCAAAAAAATTGCTTAGGGTAGAAGGGGTTCCTGTTGTTTGAAATAAGTCAGTAACTGTCAGTCAAAACAGCAGCTAGCAGAACTTGAAAGTCTCTTCTTGCTGGTGTGGCCTCGCCGTGCTGTTACCCAGACTGAGAGGACAGGTCCACCTCCAGGGCCCCTGCGTGAGAGCTGCTGAAGGGGCTGATAAAGTTGGGACTGAGCTTGTTGGACCCCTGTCCTACCCTGGTGAGTGTGGGCAGTGGATGAGCTCGGCAGGACTACCATCAACTTGTGAACTGGGGCTCCTCACCTTATTTACTCTGAAATCTGAGCTGCTGGAAATCAAATGGCTGAAAAAAACACTTCAGCTTCGTGGTGACTGCTCGGTGCCCAGAGGAATGCCAGCCTGGTGGGAACGCCACAGCTCTCCTCATTGCATATTCAGACCTAGTTTGTTCCAACAATGAACCCAGGTCAGTTCAGAACCACAAATCCCTGAAAACTTCTACCTTTCAACAAACAGCCCTTTTCGTTTAATGATCCACTTGAGGGTAGCCCCATGGTTTCCAGTGCAGTTGTGTTGGACCTGTAGTTTAAAAATCACTCGCGTACTAGGCAACTGATTTGCTACTGGCCCCCTTGGGCTCTGCTTGAGACAGATTTCACTGGGAAAAGAGCTACAGAAAATGTCAGCAGACAGTGTCTGTGTGTGCCAGAGACTCCCAGCAGCTGTGATTTCAAATCGATTTTATTTTCCCCTCATCTAAAGAGTTTTACACTTGCAGGGAGACATTTTGATGCATTTAAAAACAAAACAAGGAAAAGGTTTGGGGAGAGGGTAGAAGGCAAACACTTTCTAGTAGAATGACAGATGAAGAAGAAAATGGGGCTATACTGGGAGCCCTTTTTGAGGGTGCATTTTAACTCAGTCCTGTGCTTTTTGTGATGTCATCCATCATCCTAATGTTCTTCAAAATCTTTGCCTCTTTACTTTTATCAATGCCCCATTTCTGCCTCCAGACAAAAGCTTTATGTACTGCCAGTGACCTTCGGCTTGGGTAAGGGGGTAGGTCTGTCTTTGGGGCTGGACAAGGAGCCACGTGTCTGGGTGAACTGTGACAGCTGTGGGACCAAGGCGTGAGCCCCTTTGGACGCTGTGTGCTGTTACCCCCTGACTGCTGCAGCACCACCTCTTGAAACCCGGAACTGGCAAGCCAGGACCAAGCAGCAGCCACCTGCCTTGCTCACCGAAACTCTTGGAAAAAAGGGGAAATCAGGTGGCTGCAGTCTCCAGCCTGGACCTCAGTAACGCTTAGCAGTAACTCAGGAGTGGGCAAAAGAACAAATCCTTTTCAAGAGAGGTTGGAGGGCAAGGAAGAGGGGAATGGGCTATGCAGAAGGCTCTGGAGAGTGAGGAAAGAGGGAAAGCTGGAGCTTGGATGGGAGCAGGATTCCCCTATCCCACCCTCAGGCAGTGTGAGATAGGGAACTCTTAATACTTGGCCTCCTTTGAAATCCCTGAATGCTTCTGCAGAAGGAAGGAGAGGAGGGCTGAAGAAGCCTTTGGCCAAGATGGTCCTCCCTCAAAGAGCTGAAGTGGTGCCCTGTCTGCTCTGTTTCCTTCTGTGCTTTCCGCTTGCATCACTGCTGTCTGTCTCCTCCATCATCAGTGCCCTGGAGGCTCTGGGTCCCGCTGGCTGAGGCTGAGCCAAGCATCCCACCGGGGCGTGGGGCTGAGACAGCCCCGTGCCGCA
>NW_010416030.1:2555-3608 GCF_000710305.1 Buceros rhinoceros silvestris | reverse complement strand
GGGGCGTGGGGCTGAGCCAGCCCCGTGCCGCATTCATCACAGCCAGCGCCATACCCTCCTCCTCATCCTGCCCTACCCCTGCTATATTCAAGTGTTAAATACATTGCAGATGCTCCTGGACGTATTCTTGACCCGTTTCCTCTGGAGTCCCTGCAATCTACTTCGTCGGAATAATTGCAATTTATTTAAATGTCAACAAGCTACATGTGGGAGATGGCAGTTGTGTGCAAGAGCAGAGCAATTACAGGGAACAGGTCCCATTTTACCACTTGAACAAAGATCCAAGCTAGAAGAAAGGAAAAGACCATTTACCTCTATTAATCACTCACTCCCCCCCCTTCTCCCAAGGTCCCTGTGTGCCTTTGTTCTGCTTTGGGGCTATCACTTAGTGCAGGAGCTGGGGCATCAAACCAGCTCCTCCTTTTGCTCGTATTCCACACAAGGGTCTGCTCAGGCCAGAGGAATTTAGTGCTGATTTAGACCCACGTAACCACTACCAAGACGCAGCCCTGGTGCTACCCAGGCAGCTTAAACTGTAACAGAGACGTGGAGGAGGTGGACTGATGTGGACATCATCACCACCCCAACAAAGGACGCGTTATCGGCTCCAGAGCCAGCATCGGTTTAACTTGGGGAATAAATCTAGATGGCTTTTCCCCTCTGAGGTTTTTGCAGCATGAAACGAGCAGCCGGGAAGTGGGATGATGAGTTGGTACATAATCAGACTTCTTGTCCTTTATCCGTGTTAGGTCAGTGTCCTGGGTCCACAGGCAGTGCCATTGCATGGACACACGACAAAGGCCAGGAGCCAGAAAAAGCCATCGGGAGTTTAAATGCTTTGCTCAAGACATCTTGGCAGAC
The DNA here is from genome assembly GCF_000710305.1 of Buceros rhinoceros silvestris. NCBI lineage: Eukaryota > Metazoa > Chordata > Aves > Bucerotiformes > Bucerotidae > Buceros > Buceros rhinoceros. The sequence goes on along the minus strand of NW_010416030.1, from coordinate 2,747 downwards.
ATCCCTGGTTCTAGCTCGGGGCCCTTATCAGGGCTTGCTGCTCCTTTGGGGTCATGCTACAGGATTAGTGAAGACCAGGCTCTGGGAGCTGCAATACTAGTGACTTGCTGTGAAGGAAGATCTGGGGCCATCTAGTGACCTTCCAGTGAAACCCTTTGTGCTTCCAGTGGTCCCAGTTACTCTTAGAAGAAT
>NW_010416030.1:1500-2400 GCF_000710305.1 Buceros rhinoceros silvestris | reverse complement strand
CTGAGCAAGTCCCTGGCTCTGAAGCAGGCTGCCTGGAGGCAGACCTGTGCCCCGTTGTTAATGGGGTTTGGGTTTTTTGGTGTTTTTTTACTTTGCTAGGAGCTGATTTAGAAACTGGCGCATGTAACCACCTCCTTTCATCTAGGATGAAAGGAAAGGATGACCCATGTCTTTACAGAAGAGAGACCTGAAACAGTCGGAGCCACCACTGGAAACGTGAGCTGGGTAGATGAGAAGAGGGGTGGTGTGCGCAGAGGGGTTTTGTGCTTCGCTGTTGCCACTAAGGGAGAGGGACGAGAGCAGGTTTGTGGGAGCTCTGCAGCCCTGCTGTGTGCACTGGCCCCCACACGTGTCTCAGCACCGTGTGCTCCAGCAGGTGCCTCCCCTGGATTTCCCAGGGGAGCAGGCAATCTCTCCTCCGTTATTACCAGGTACAAGCACAATAATCTGGGTCCTGCTGCATCCAGAGGATTACGAAGTGGTGCTTTATGGACCTGCTACAAAAGTACCTGTAATCTGCCAATGCCCACAATTAAAAATGGCAGTTGAGCACATCTGGGCTGCTGCAACTCTGTCCCTGTGTCCAGCAACGGATTCCGGTTCCAGTCGTTTGCCTCGCAAGGGAGGGAGACATCTTCTTTATTAGATACTGGTGCTGGATAATAACATCTTGCCTTGTCTAGTTTTGGCAAAAAGCCCTGCAAACCTTGGACGTGAAGCCGAAGCATCTTCCCATTTGTCAGGCTTTTTGTTCTTCTTAACTACCCACATGCAAAAAAAAAAGAACAAAGAGAACAGCGCTTGTTTTGTCAACACAGGGTTTGTGGTAAAAATCAGCTGGTGACGGTGGCGATTGGCCCCTTGGACTGAACCGACCTGTGCAGGGAGGCGCGCCTGAGA
>NW_010416030.1:864-1293 GCF_000710305.1 Buceros rhinoceros silvestris | reverse complement strand
AGCCATCTGCTGCCTCCCTTCTGTGGCTGCGTCCTCTCAAACCTTGCGGCGTGGAGCAGAGCTGCGTGTGACCAGCCGTCCGCCCTGCGCAGAGCCGAGGATGTGTCTTCAGGTCTGCGTTTGTCCTTCCAGTCTGTATTCCCCACTCCTCCGCTTCCGCATGTGGGGTTTTAATTCCGGGCTGTCTCCTGTGCCCGGGAGGCATTGCCTGGAGCTGGGATCGGTTGGGAGAGCAGAAGACAGAGCTGGTGGGAGTGTGTGTGACAGGAGGGTCTTGGCTTTCCAGGAGGAGTTTAGGTGAGCCTCCCTGGGTTATTCCTGCTTGCTGTCGGGTGCGCCCAGGGGGATCAGTGCTACTGCGGTCACGCTGCGCTGGCAGAGCGGGCACGTCTTGCTCCCAGGCTGAACACGGTGCCATCGGTCGATGGC
>NW_010416030.1:0-401 GCF_000710305.1 Buceros rhinoceros silvestris | reverse complement strand
TCCAGCTTTGGTAACTCCTCGCGCACCTTGCAAGAAGCTGGATGACTGTTATCGTGGTGAGCAGGACGCAGGTGACCTTGCAGAGGAGCAGAACAGGACCATAGTAACAGCAGTCTAGATGGTGGGCAGGGCACCCGCAGGCCCCGTGGCTGAAGTCCCGCGCACTGTCATTCCTGAAGCAGCGCTCAGCCGGGAGGGCGACAGTCCCTTGCTCAGCCTGGCAGCTCGCGGTCACCTCTGTGACAAAGGCCACCATGGGCCCTCCCTTCATCTTGCTGTTACGTGGTGCGATCTCCTCGAAGCCTTGTGCCCTGGCGGAGCCCTCGTGTCTACGCTGCTGAGCAGGAGGGGCCTCGTCCCCGCGGCGCTGCGGGCCGAGGGCCAGGGCCGCCGTGTGGCTG
>NW_010416029.1:3223-3468 GCF_000710305.1 Buceros rhinoceros silvestris | reverse complement strand
CCTCCTTCCAGATGTTGTAGTGGCTGAGGAAGCAGCCAACCTCGCCCTTGGTAAGCGTGCGGCCAGAGAAGGGGTCATAGTACCCAGGGAGCAGGTCCACCCCCAGCACCTTGATGTCGCTGCTGTTGAGGGTGCTGCAAGGCGAGGGGCTGCATCAGCAAGGCACACCCCTCAGCCACCCCACCAGCCCCTTCCCAGGGTGACACCAGGGTGCTGGCAGAGCAGCAACATGTCCCCCTGCAGTC
>NW_010416029.1:2240-2970 GCF_000710305.1 Buceros rhinoceros silvestris | reverse complement strand
CCGCCGAGGGGGCAGGTTGTCACGGGGGGGAAACGGCCTGCCCAGCTAGCACAGGATGGGGGACAGTAAGCTCAGCCAAAGCCCATGGTGGGCATTGCCATGGACAGATGCAGCCAGAGGGATGGATGTGGGGACACGGATGGGTCCACTGGACACTTACTTCATCAAAGCCCATTTTTGTGAGTGGCTTGGGGAGGAGGGAGATATGTCTGGAGCGCTGCATGGGGGGACCATCCACTGTGGAGAGGGAGGACAGCCCTTCAGCGGAGCCCAGACATCCCTGGCCAGGAAGCGGGACCAACAACCCCTATCACTCCTGGGGCGGGGGACACCTCCGGGACCCTGCCCCCGTGGGCACTCACCCATGGCCTCCAGAGTGAGGTGCACAAAGTTGGCATGTTCATCCTCCAGTGTCTGGTGGGCCTTCACAGGGACGTTGATGTAGCCAAAGCGCTGCTGGTTGCACACGTGGACCTCTGCGCCTGCCGGGTGGGACAGGTCAGCACCGCAGCACTCCTGGGGCGGGGGACACCTCCGGGACCCTGCCCCCGTGGGCACTCACCCATGGCCTCCAGAGTGAGGTGCACAAAGTTGGCATGTTCATCCTCCAGTGTCTGGTGGGCCTTCACAGGGACGTTGATGTAGCCAAAGCGCTGCTGGTTGCACACGTGGACCTCTGCGCCTGCCGGGTGGGACAGGTCAGCACCGCAGCCCCCCTAAACCCCCCACC
>NW_010416029.1:1310-2007 GCF_000710305.1 Buceros rhinoceros silvestris | reverse complement strand
CTCCTTCCGCAGATCGATCAGGATGGTGGCGTAGACCATGGGGACAGAGAAGCAGCCCACCCGCTGCCGGTTCTTGGTGGGGAAGTAGTCGGTCGTCCGGCGGTAGTAGCCCTGTGGCACACCAGTGTGATGCTCTTCCGCCACGGCGGCGGGGAGCCCTTCCCTGGGGCTTTCCAGGGACATACCTGGGGCGTGATGCCACACCAGAAGTTGGAGTAGAAGGTCTGTGAGTCCAGCATGGGGGCCACCACCGACTTGTTCTGCGCCATGAGAAACTTGAGGGTCTGGTTGTTGGTCAGGATGCTGTCGGTGTCCACGAACTGGGGGGACAGAACAGGTCTTCAAGGCACGGGGATGCCTACCTCAGCCACCACCCCGCCAGTGCCCAATGTCCCTTACCAGGATGTAGTCTGCCCGCTTCTCCCGGGCGTAGGTGAGAGCCTCCTGCTTCAGCTTCATCAGGTTTTCATAGCGTTTGTTGCTCCAGTGCTTGGGCCCGAGCTCATCAGGGTAGGAGCTGGGCAGGGGAGAGGCAGGGGTTAACCCCGTTCGCTGGGAACGCACAAACTCGGTGCAGTCGACACATGCCGGACAGCTGAGTCAGCCCAGCTCTGCCTCGCTGCTGCCGACTCCTCCTGGCAGTATCCCCGGTCGGGGAGTGGGGTGCTGCTCTGGGAGCCCCTGACAGCCCCCAGCA
>NW_010416029.1:573-1193 GCF_000710305.1 Buceros rhinoceros silvestris | reverse complement strand
ATGAGCAAATCAACCTGCACCAGCCTCTCCTGGGCTCCTCCTGCACCTTCCAGACCACCGAGTGATAGTCCTTCCCCACCGCCCCCAGCCATTCCTGCAGCATCGCTGTTGTGTTGTCCGAGTTGTGGTCTGTTGCGCACCTGGGGTGAGGGGACACCAGCTTCTGGGGGTTCCCCCCACCAAGGGACAAGCACAGCCCCCTCCCCGCACTGGAAATGCTCCTGGGGCCAAGAGGCTGAGCCAGCGACCGACTGGGAACCTAACATATAATGTCACTTTGGAGCACAACATGTAATTTGAAGGAACCAAGGCTGCGCTGGCAGGAGGGGAACACAAACCGGTTATTTCTTTCCCGGTGAGCTTCTGGGGGTTCCCCCCACCAAGGGACAAGCACAGCCCCCTCCCCGCACTGGAAATGCTCCTGGGGCCAAGAGGCTGAGCCAGCGACCGACTGGGAACCTAACATATAATGTCACTTTGGAGCACAACATGTAATTTGAAGGAACCAAGGCTGCGCTGGCAGGAGGGGAACACAAACCGGTTATTTCTTTCCCGGTGTCGCCGCCAGCCAGGCTGTCCCAGGGATCTCGCCCCCCATCCCTGCAGCCTGGCCGCAGGTC
>NW_010416029.1:0-435 GCF_000710305.1 Buceros rhinoceros silvestris | reverse complement strand
GCCAGGCTGTCCCAGGGCTCTCGCCCCCCATCCCTGCAGCCTGGCAGCAGGTCCAGCAGCGCTCTCCCCATCCCAGCCCCGTGGCTGCCCACCATGAACCGCATCAGAGCACAGCAGCTTTGTCCTCCCGCCCTGGCACCTTGCTGCGCCCCACAGCACCTCTGGCCACCCCACTGTGCCCCAAGGCTCCAGCAGGCAGCAAAAATTCCCCTCCCCAAACCTTCCCTTGCCATGCCCCACCACCGTCCCCAAGTCTCCCACCAGACCTCACGAGGATGTTCCTGGGGACCCCAGCACAGACAGGGCTGAGCCCCACATTGCACTGGGGCAACCCGCAAGTCCCCACACTCCCCAGCACCATTGACTGTCCAAGAGCCATGAGCTGCCCTCCAGGTGTCACGGGGACCCTCCAGGACACAGGGGACAAGGGTGGAC
>NW_010416028.1:0-4009 GCF_000710305.1 Buceros rhinoceros silvestris | reverse complement strand
CATTCAGCCAGTTCTGAGAAACAGCCCCCCTTCCCATTCCCCCGCGCCCGCCCCCTGCCCCCGCCAGCCACAGCAGCTCCTTCTCTAGAGAATTTCTGTTTAACAACCACACGCAAAACAAAAGAAACGTAAATGCTGACCCTCCCACCTCATCGCCCCCCTCCTTTTTTCCCCTTTAATTCATTTTATTGTAGGGTGAAGTGCCTTGGCACGGGATTTTTCAGCTTTGGGGAATGATTCCGAAAGGGTGTGCTGTCTTATTTTATTTTCAGGTTTTTTTTTTTTACTGTATTTGGAAGTAAGAAAACACCTATTGTGTAAATTGGGCACAACACTGGCATTGTGCATGTGTTCATGTGTGCTTGGGGAAGGTGGCAGGAGGGTCTTGTCAGGTCATATTCAGTTTGGGTTTCCAAGTACAAAAGTCATGGTCACTCTTTTTTTTTTTTTTTTTTTTACAGACATTGTTTAATTTTGGGGTTTTTCTTCTGGTTGAAGTACAGCGCACATTTTCCCCTTTTAGCCATGGGTGAGTCTGAGTGGCTTTTATGGAGAGATTAGCACACCCCGACTTTAATACAAGGTTTCCTTTTTTTAAGGATGTGTTTGTATGCTTTCTGGACTTTTGAATTAAAAAATATATTATGATCTTTAAAAGGATCACTGTAGATGTGGACAAATCATTAAAGAGTGCAGAGATATATGATCCATAACTGGTTAGTGAAAATAACTTATTGATGAAATATAAAAAATATTTTATTGTAGCACCTATTTTTATATGCACATTAGCGTTTCTCTTTCCTTCAGTATTTTAGGGCCTAATCCTGCAAATTCTTAATCACTTGAGTATGTCTACTTGTGAAAGAAGTCCCAGCTTAGGCCTTCGTCCTGCAGGCACTTAAGCACATTAACAACTTTTCCAATGTGTGCAGTCCCGTAGACTCCCTCCTTGAGCAAAGTTAGTCAAATGCCCAAAAGATCAGGATAGAGGATGCAGTACTCTTACCAGTAAAACTACTGGGATGTTTAAGTGCTTCTTTCTTCAGGATGGGAAACCAGAGTTTGCAGATTGCTTTGAAGTGTTGCACTACGTTGAGAGCTTTTTTTCCTAAACTGATTTAGTATCAGAAGGACCTTTTAAATCATTACAGATAATACCAATTACGACCAAATCTTAACAGACAATCTCAGACATTAAATCTGATCACAATAGAAAAAAATGGTGTTTGTCTATTAAGAAATGGACCTTTTAGCAACCTCCTGCTCAGGCATTTGGTTGGGCAAACTAGTGAGGAACATACAGAAGACATTCATTGTAGCAGGAAAGAAGGTGTTTCATTTTTGGTTTGTCAGGGTTTTTTTGTTTTGTTTTGTTGGGGTTTTTTTATTAGTTAACCAAAATACAATGATTTTACAAGTGTTGTAGCCAGTTTCTGATTGTTTAGTCAAGTACGATTGCACTTGTACAGGTCCATGTGTTTACTGGCATCCTGAAAGACCAAATGATGGACTGTACACACCTATATACAATGTCTTTACCCCTTTGGGCAGCAGGCAATGGCAAGGATATTCATAAATACAGCTCACTGTAAGGTGGGACAACTGATGTCTCATATGTATCCCAGCACATGTGATTTTTTAATAGTTTCTGAATAAACACTTGATAAATATTTCAAATGTAAGATTATTAAGTAATGAGTATCTGAAGTTTAAAATTTTATGCCCAAATCATTTGTTCGTAGGTTGGATTCTCTTTACGAGCAATTACAGCTCATCAGAAAGATCTAACATTTTTAGGAAAAACATAAATGTGTTCTCTATTTTCAAAATACGGTAATGACCAGCATATGTAACATGGGTCAGAGAGCAACACAGGGATATGTGTTTCACCAACATATTGGATAGGACAATTTTGTAGTTACATTTTGTTTCCTTACTGAAGTATTCTTTAATATATGGAACAGGGGAAGTGGTATTTCACATGTGGTTTTGACTTTCTTTGTTAGGTTATCATGTTCGGTATTGTTTGCAGAGTTGCTCACTAGTACATCTTTTATTGCAAAAGGGCTCTGTTCTGTTCTGCTTTTCCTGTCCATGTACAATCTGTCACTTCCTACAAAAGCAAAGCTATGTAACTGATCTGCTGGAATTCAAGATAAGTGTTTTGTTGGCATGTGTTCCTCCCTCTACGCCACCCACACTGAGCAAAAGTAAAAAAAAAAAAAAAAAGCATGACTGTATTTAGCTTGGGCAGTTTAGTAAGTGGAGCGTTATTTTAGTTTGAAATGCAGATAGGAGGAGTGTTCTTTTGTCACAAGAGACACAACACGTGGCTATTCTGTGCACTGCTCTTGATCTCCTGCGGATTTCCCATTGACACTACTGAGAGATGTGAGTGTTGCTGCCTGAGGTGCAGTTTTGGAGCTCTGATTTTGAATTACTGCCTTTATAATTATTGCTGAAGCCTGTGGCCTGGTTCTCCTTCCATTTAAACTCAGCAGAGGCACGCGGTTGTTAAATGGGCATACGTAAGAAAATTTTCAGCCTCACTGCCTTCGTCATTCACCAGGAGAAAGGCTAACTCAGTAAGGATTGAATGAGAAGGTCCTGCAAACTGTATGTTTGTTCATGTGTACACGGGTGGTGGTTTTTTTTTTTCCTGTATCATTCTAAATTCCAACAGAAGTTTCCATATGTGTCAATACAAATGTAAGATTAGGTCCTTAGTGTGAAAGGTACATTTTACGTGGCATTCTGCCACAAAGAGGCAGCATCTACAAATGAGTAAATGAGCAGGGATTTCTTGGATTTGTAAGAAATAGCTCATAGAAAGCTCGACAGTCTGTTTATGCTCACATTCTGATACTGCCATTTCTGAGGCCGGTAGTACTGCTGCTTCCATGTTTTCTACACACACTTAATAACTGGTAATGAATTTTTCTAATGGTCTACACTAGAATGAGAACAATTCATCAAAATCTCTTCAACTTCTCATCTTCAGTAGAAAAAATATATTATGAGTTCCATCATAAGATAAAAAGAATTAAATGGCATCAGTTACATTCAGAAAGTACATTCTTGAAGATAAAACCTTAAAAAAAGGATACAGAGTGCAAAATAATACTCTTTAGTCCATAATTATCCTGAAACACACCTGAAAGGGCTATTTGTGAATGAGAACTTCAGTGAAGGTAGGATTTCCCACGCAGTGGCTACAATGATACATCATCTATGGAAAATTGTAGTGTGAAATAGATGGAAATATGATTTGACAAAGAGAGATGTGCCTCTGAGTTAAAACCAGGATAATTTATTTAAAGAAAGAGCATTTGTGTAAGAATAGGGCCTTGGTTTTGTTAACAAGATCAGTGAAACCTTCTGCATGATGATTTGCTGATTTAGTGCTGACTAAAGGTAAAAGTGTAAGAAGAAAAAAAAACATCCCTATTTCAAGAATTCTGAATATTATTTTTGATTGGTTCAGGATGGTTATCAGATTAGTTTGGGGGTTTTTTAGTGATTTTTTTTTTCTTCTGTTTCTTTTTTCAGTTTTTTGGCAAGTAATATTTAGCTTAATAAATCACTTGTGGCCTCACAATTTATTTCAAAGGTGCACAAAATTGTGTCATGAAAGAGGAAAAAAGGTTGAAGAGAATCCTAATTTCTCAATGTAACTACTAGAATCGAAACATGGATTGTGATGCCATAGAATATCTATTCTTATGAAGTAAAAGAAATATCCTTTGTACTTTCTTTTGCTTTTCATATCGTGCCAATTTCATGTCCTAAATACTAATTATGAGCTTAGGGGTGCGATACCATTTTCTCTCATTCTCTTTTTTTCCCTTTTTAAAAATCTTTTTTCTTTTCTTTTCTTTTTTCTTTTCTTTTCTTTCTTTTCTTTTCTCTCCTTTTCTCTTCTTTCTTTTTTATTTTCTCTCCTTTTCTCTCCTTTTTATTTTCTCTCCTTTTCTTTCTTTCCTTTTCCCTTCCCTTCCCTTCCCTTCCC
>NW_010416027.1:11486-13084 GCF_000710305.1 Buceros rhinoceros silvestris | reverse complement strand
GGTGCCGCTGGGTGGAGGGAGGCTGCCCGAGCGGAGGCGCGGGAAGGGGCCTTTCCCTCTCTTCCCCTCGTGCGGGTTGGAGCTGAGCCGAGCGTCCGGCTGATGCCCCGGGAAGGCGCCTCCTCCGCGTGTGTGTGCGGGGTGCGCCGGGGAAGGGCGGTGAGCGTGTGTGGGAGCGGGGCAGGGAGGGCAGGACGGGGGAAGGCGAGCTCTGCCCAGGGCGTGCTGGCGGTGGGGGCTGTCCCGGATTCCCACACTGCCCCGTTCTCTCGCAGGACGGAGCGGGATGCCTCCAACTGGTCCACGGAGCGGCTGAAGAGTCTCCTCCTGCCCGTCAGGGTGGAGGGTGAGGAGGGGGCTTGTGAGGTGACAGAAGTGAGCAAACTGGATGGAGAGGCCTCCATTAACAACCGCAAAGGGAAACTTATCTTCTTCTATGAGTGGGCTATCAAGTTAGCGTGGACTGGTGAGTGATGTTCTCCGCTCCTGTTTCAAGGCCAGATTCCGGTATAAGATTAAGGACAAGGATAGGTAGCTGACCGTGAAAACAATAATAAAGGAAAGTGCTATATTGTGGTACAGTACAAGTTTGTTTTTACAGTCAACAATCAGATAAGAAATGCTGATCTGAACATCATAATTGTAATTGCAGGCACCTCAAAGACAGGAGTGAAATACAAAGGTTATGTGGAGATTCCTAATCTCTCGGATGAAAATGACATTGATGAAGTTGAGGTAAGCACTGCTGGCTGCGGTAATACTGCTGGCTGCATGGCGGTTCTAATAGGAATCTTTACAGCATTAATATTCCCTTCATGTTACCTTTTTTAGGACATTCTTGTAGAACTCTTTTTAGTGTTAAGAGACTGCATCATTTAATAGAACCTTAGAATTATGGAATGGTTTGGGTTCAAAGGGACTTTAAAGATCACCTAGTTGCAAACCCCCCTGCCATGGGCAGGTTCACCTTCCACTAGGCCAGATTGCTCAAAGCCCCATCCAGCCTGGCCTTGAACACTTCCAGGGATCCCATGGAGCATCCACAGGTTCTCCAGGCAGGCTGTTCCAGTGCCTCACAGTAAGGAATTTTTTCCTTATATCTAATGTAAATCTCCCCTCTTTCAGTTTAAAACCATTACCTTTCATACTGTCGCTGCATTCTCTGATAAACAGTCCTTCCCCATCACATTATATCTTTATCAGATTACTTTCTGTCTTCTCAATATAAGGGCTCTGTAGCTCATGAAGTATGCATGCAGTAAAATACCTTCATTATAAAATACTGCGTTACTGTATGCTGAGAGGTGAAGAGAAAGATTAATAAAAATGCACTGCTACCTGTGAAAATGTAGCCAAAGTCTAACTGTCATGTTGAATTGAGTAATGAAAGGACTGTGTAACTATGTCGTTGTTAGTCATCACTTGTCCTTCTTGTTTAGATCCATGTCAGCCTTGCTAAAGATGAGCCTGACACCAACTTGAAGACCTTGATGAAACAAAAGGGTGCAAAAAAAATTAGAGATGCAATGAAAACTTACATCAGCACTCTTAAAACAGGTATGTAACTGAGAGGGAGAAGTGTTACGGGAACCCATGTG
>NW_010416027.1:7293-11383 GCF_000710305.1 Buceros rhinoceros silvestris | reverse complement strand
CTGCTGAAGAATCGATGGGAGTAATGAGAGGAATGAATGTTAGTTCCTCGCGCCATCTGAACTGGAAAGCGTCAGAGCAATAGTAACTTTTCTGTCTCTTTTGAAAATTATTAGAATTTGGCAAGAAGCGCTTTAGTCTCTAGACACTGCAGCACAGCCCAGAAAGATAGGTTTTGGTGATAACCCAATAATAAACAGCATTTTGGGATTGAAGTTTTCAAACTGAGAATGTTCTTCACACACTGAAGCCGAGCTATAGAGAAAATAAAGCCAGTAAGACGTGTTTGCTGCCCTGGTGACACAGAGTATCGCTCACTGTACGTGGCAGAATCTGGCCCCTACTTTGCTTATTCCCTTGGAAAGTGATATCTTCTCTCTAGTTTGTGGCTTTTTTCTTTTTCCATACTATTAAAGGCATCTAATGTTGTTTGGATTTGAGAATAAGTGACAACTGGAAGTTGCTCTGCAGGTTTTGTTGGTGTAATTGAATGAGTGGTCTCAGCATCTGAATCAATTTTTTTTTTTTTTTAGAAGATAGGTCTGATTCCAGTGATTGGACTTAAATCCATGTGCCTTGGTTGAGTTTGGTTTGTTCTCTAATACAGGCTTGGAACCCAGCAGTTGCTTTTTATATCCATTGACCTGTATTGCACTACACAGGCTAGATCTTGCAGTTTTCCTGAGTACGAACCATCACTGGTTTCTGTCAGATTTCCCACAGATTTCTGTCCCCTTGGTTTTTTTCAGGCGTTTTAGTGTTCAGAGGGGGAGATGCAGTTACTCAGTGGAATAAAATGTTACTGAAGAAGAACTGTATGATCTTACGGGCTGGAATAAATAAGAATAGGTGGAAACTAAGTGTTGAGGGGTAGAAGATGATACAATAAAATTCTGCTATGTAGTGGAATTTTGCCAATTTGATCGGGTGAAGAGCGCTGAGAAAGAGCAAACTGTTTTATAATTGGTAAAGGTAGAAGTGATAGAGCTGGAGAAAAAGCAAACATGCCAAAAGAGGCCGAAGCTTCTGTTGGAGTTATGAAAGTGCTAGTACTGCTGGACGGGGCACTGGTGAGTTCTCCAGTGGGTTTCTGTGTGTAGTCTTGGCATCTGTGTCAAAGAAGATAAATTGAAGATGGAGTTGGAAGGAACTTTATTCTGTACTACGATTTCATGAGAGATGGAGAGTCAGTCTGAAAAGAAATGGAAAAGCTTGGTTTGGTTTGGTTTGTCCTGACCAGTAAGGTAAAAGTATTAGATACGTGATTGTTATTTATATTACAGAGTGAGGGAGAAGAAAAGCTGCGTAAGTGTAAGGCTAACGTTAATATGAGAGCAGCACGTGGAAGATAGTGATTGGTATGTCTAGGCTAGGAAGAGGAAGTAAGTTCCTAATTGTTAGTGAAGGCAGGTTCTGGCATGGTGCTCAGTGGAGAGTGCAAGCAGAATTAATTGTTCGTAAAAAGAGGTCTGTTTACTTCTAAAAACTGTTTCAAGTCATGGCTACTAAGCAAGAGCAGGGGAGGAACCAGGAAGCCGTTTTTGATTGTGTATTTCAAAGAACAGTTAAAGGGTTTGCTTGATTTCTTACGGGTTTCATGGGTGCATTCCTGTCTTTCCAGAATTCACCCAGGGCATGATTTTGCCCACAGTGAATGGTGAGCATATGGAAACAACACCTCACGTGGCTCCTAAAGCAGAAGACCGCAAGGTAAATAAAACTGTGCCAGCATGCTTTCAGATCTCTGAGGAATGGTACACGCTATCAGATTCTAGGGCTCCCAGGAGTATCCTGTACTGCTCATAGCACATATATATTCAGGAATTGGCAATGTGTGGTGCGGGCCTGACTCTTCTGATTTGCAGCACGTGGTGTTTCTTAATTGAAGCAGAGCGATAAGGCTGCTTTTTAAACTCAAATAGGGTTGTACCTAATTACATCTTTACCAAAGGCCTTTGTTTTTCCTCCTGGATATGTGAACCACTTGTTGGGGTTTTTGTGGAAAAAAAAGTATCTGTGTGTTTGTTCTGCTTGTTGTTTTGTTAGATGGCTGCTAGCAGCAGTACTGCCACATCGCAGTCCAAATCCATAGGAGTCAAGATTCCCACGTGTAAGATCAACTTGAAGGACACCTTCTTGACATCTCCTGAGGAGCTCTACCGGGTATTTGTCACTCAGGAGGTAATGCCAGGCTTGTTCGGAGAATTGTTCTTTGCTCATAGGAGGTTGTTCCCCGGAAGCTTTTTAAGGCATTCTGTGGAACACTCACAGTCCGTGAGAATGGAGTAAGAAAACTGGTCTGCTTCACACAGTTGGCAAGAGAGGATTCATGCCAGCCAGAAGCCAGTTCCCGACTGCTGTCAGCACCTGTCCCTAGGTTTATCCCTTAGTGCATGTGGTCAGATCTCTTGGGATTTACAGTCGTGTGCTTTTTGGCTGTGTTTTGGTTTTTTTTCTTTTAAAGTTAGATGGTATCAAAGTGTACTTTGGGAATAGCTTCCCATCTCTTGCACGGTTTTAAGAAGAGAGAGCAGCATTGTATCATTATTTAAACATGGTTTTAGTCTTTTGTACCTCCCCCCCCCTTTTTTTTTAATTAGAAAACAAAAAGCAAAAAAACCTGACCTCTTCTTAGAACTAGATTTCATTTAATCTAGTAAATCAAAGTGCAGCTCACAGAACACTGCATAGAATGTGAAAGGTAGGGGTTCTTTTCTCTTGGCAGTCAGAATGCTGCTGTAGTGGCTGTAACCTTGCTTTTGTGACCGGGGCAGGGTTTGTTTCTTTTCTTGAAGACTTTACACGATTGACTCACCAACTCTTCCAGAACTTTTGTAGTCTGGGTGGGAGACATTAGGCAACACGTTTGTAAGCAGATAATGTTAAATAACACAGGTCTCTTCCTAAATTCTTTTCAGATGGTCCAAGCTTTCACTCACGCACAAGCCACCTTGGAGGCTGATAAAGGAGGCAAGTTTCAGCTGATGGATGGAAGTGTCACAGGAGAGTTTGTTGACCTAGTAAGTAGAAACTAGTGCTGGTATATCTTGCTCAGGGGCAGCCTTCTTATTTTTGAGGTATCAGTTCTGTAACAGTGCTCTGTTAACTACTTGTAGAGTTCTACCTGGTGCTCAGTAGTTACCTGTAATTGCTGTGGCTATCGAGCATTCCTTATAGTATGGATTAACGCATGGGACTTTAGTCTGGGGAGAAAATCTGGCTTCCAGTCATGCATCTGCCCTGTCTCGGAGTGATTTTACTTATTTATTAGGGGTTGGAGGGGTGTTAAAGATAGTAGGTGACCCTTTTCCTCTTTAGCCCTCCTGCCACGGAAGTCTTCTGGCCAGGGACGCTTTCTCAGTGTTGGGGGCTATACTATGGCCCACGTTTCTAGAAAAGGAGTGGAAACAGATGCTTCTTTTCCCTCTGTGTTTGTGTGTTTCTCAAGGAGTGTCTGAGACTTCAGATCCATACAATTCTAGTTGTTTTCTATTAGACTGCAAGATTTGCAAAAAATTGGTATTCAATCTTTCTCTTTTTAAGGTCCCTGAGAAGCAACTTGTTATGAAATGGAGATTTAAATCTTGGCCAGCTGGTAAGTATCCAAAAATGGACTGTGGAACTAGAGCCCTTGTCTGTGTTAGAAGAATTCCAGCCCCATTTGCCTCACTGCACTCTGCCTGGTGATCTGGGAGCCACAGCCTTGTCCCAGCCTCATATGCCACACAATCAGATCAGAATAATCAGCCACCACTCAGAGCAGCAGGCAGGGATTAGCAGTGGTTTAAGCAGCGTGCTCAGCTGTGGCTGCAACTGCTTCGAACCGTATGAAGAGGGAGCCCACTCCTCCCTCTGGTTCTGAGGAAGGCCTGCAGGTGTCGTAAGTAGATCCTCTGGGAAGGATCCTGAGGAGTCTTCTAAGTCATGCAGTATCAGAGGAGGAGCAGAGCAGCTCCCTGGGGCAGCATATACCATGCTACACAGTGCTGACAGTTTTGCTTTGGTTTTTCTAGGGCACTTTGCAACAATTACCTTGAACTTCACTGACAAAGGTGGCGAGACAGAGGTGTGCTTGGAAGGCAAGGGCATTCC
>NW_010416027.1:0-7222 GCF_000710305.1 Buceros rhinoceros silvestris | reverse complement strand
AGGTGGCCTTGAAAGGCAAGGGCTTCCCTGCCAGTGAGGAGGAACGAACAAAGGAAGGTTGGCAGCGCTATTACTTTGAGGGCATTAAACAGACATTTGGCTATGGCGCCCGCTTGTTTTAATACCAGTTGCTGGGAAGGCTCTGCCTGAAGACTCTGCCACGTGGACTGATAAACTTCTCACCTATCCCTTCCTAATCTTGGCCCTGCCGCTGAGTGAAGTGGGATGACAGGTGATGAGGAAGGCCACTGAGCAGCACCACTTTCAGTCCCACACTGCTTTGTGCATGTCTCATGCTGCAGGGGATTCTCTAACATGTACATACTTCTATTGCTAAATAAACCTAACTTAAAAAAACACCATGAAACTTGTGTCCTAGGATTGGCTCGAATTCAAACAGTCAGTGATAGGCTGAGGGTAAGATCTCTCTAGAAAAACGCCCAATGAGGAGTGCTGATCCCAATGTGATTTACTCCCTACTGACAGGGGAGTAGAGAGCGTGAGCCTGATGCAGTTTTTAGTTTGAGCAGCTGCTCGTTTTCTGTCTGCTTTTGATCTGCCGCTAGTAAATGTTGCAAACACTTCCCATTTCTAAAGGGATCTAAGGTCCTGTTCAAGCTATTCCTCTCCTCCCTTGCACATCCCCTTCTTCAGCACAATCCTTCCTTACGCTAGCTGGCTCTACAAGAATGTTGATCATTTAGTCACCTGATGTCCAAAGCAATCAGCAAACCCCTCTAGAGAAACTACCACCTACAGAACAGTTGTAGCAGATCGTGGGGCCCAGGGTCAGCTACTTCCAAGAGCTTTAGGCCGAAGCAAACTGCAGCATCCCAGTGGGGTGGTATTTCTTCCTGTAAAACAAACGGGGTGCAGTCCTTTTGACTGACCCCACTTCAGCTGTGGCTCAGCTGGTGAGGAAGGGAAAACCACTTCTGTGGTTTTTTCTCTCCTGCTATTACAGTTTAGTCACTAGAATTGTCTTCTAAAGCAATCAGCTTGTTTATAGGATAGCAGGAAGATACAGTTCTGTTCAGAATTGTCAATCTGCTTAACCTCGAGGGTGGCTGAAGTGCCTGATTTTCGCTTTGAGGCATGCACTTCTTTCGCATACTTTGTTTTCTGCTATTGTTTTCTGCAGAGCACCTCTAGTAAGAAGTAATGTTACTGGGTGAGAATTACTGTTTTGGGGATTTTTTTTTTAAATCTAAATAGCATGTTGTAGCTATCCTCTTCAGTAGAGGAGACAGTAAAAAAAAAAAAAAAGTGCCTGTTTGTTTAAAAAAAACCCCAAGTGTAATTGTTTGAGTTGCAGTCTAAACTATGGAGAGCATTTCTGGCCTTTTCCACTCCCTGTAAGATGTATATGGACATCAAGAGCGCGGTAATGAAATGAAGCTCTGTATTGTGAGCTTATATCTGTGGTGACCTGTGACCACAGAGGAGGTTGTGTGGAGACTGGTCACCTGTAGATAGAGTAATGCTCCTTCATGTCCTGTTGAGTTGTCTTCCTTAAAGCACTGGCTGGCTGGGAAAGTGGCTGCAGGTATTTTGTCATTTCTTATGCAGAGGTGAACTACTGCACGCATCTGGTAGGCTGTGGGAGTGTAACATGATGGGAGCACACTTAACGTCACTGTGCAGTGTGCATGTGTGGATTTCTGTTTGGGAAGTCCTGGACAGAAACATGGGAAGCCTCAAAGAGCAGGGCAAGCAAGCGTGTTCACACCCGAGGCAAGAACAAGGACAAAATTATTTGAAAATTGAAAAAATAAATAAGCTAATTCTAAGTTGAGACCATGTCGACAGCTGAATCGCGGTGCCCTTGCTGTGCTGTGGCAGCTGTGCCAGTGGCAGCAGTGATCACCTGCAGCGGGGCTCTGCTGGCACAGCAGAGCCAGGGCAGCAGAAGGCAGGCACTGCTCATCACCTGCCACTGGAAGGTTCGGAAGTGGGACAGGAAGGCAGCCGAAGTGGGATTTTAATTGCCTTCCTTTCATCACAAACACAGTTTACTTCGGATGTCCTGCTGCTACTCTAATAGGCCATGCTTTGGCCTCAGCCAGCAACTCGTATTCATGGGGCTCACAGACTCCAGGCTTTGCTCGGAGGCCACTTGAGGACTCTTCCAGCCAAACTGGCTGCCCTGAGTTGTGCTGGCGCTGGCCCAGCTGGCTCCCTGTCTCTTGGGCTGGAAGTTGTCATCCGCGTGGCAGAAGAGCAGTCTGTGTCGCCGTGTAGCCAGGCCTTGGCGCTGTTCACCGCAGAAGCTATTGGACTAACTCATGGATGAAGGAAAGCTCGTGCTAAAAGCCGAGGCTGCGAGCTAGTGCTTAGCATGGGGCACAGAGCGTGTCGGTATGTACCAACTCTAATGGGACACAGTGGTGATGATGCCTTACACCAGCTGTTACCTTGGTGACGGCGACCTGAGCCCTAAGTCGCTGCATTCTACTGAAGGTCCCCCATGGCACATCTGCCTGCCCTTAGCAAAGACACCCACTCCTTCAGCTACAGCTGACGTCTGATGTGTCTGCGCAGATGTGAAGGAGAAACCCCAGAGCTTTGCTTTAGTTGGAGGTGCCAGGAGAGCCAGACAGAGTTTGCAGTCCTGCCTGCCTGAGGGAGGGAGGGAGGGAGGGCTGCATAGGATGAGTAAGAAAAGCAAGGTCCAGTAATGTCCTGCCCAAGGGCTCTTCAAGAATCTGAACTGACACGGGGTAAGAAAAAGGGAAAGTCTTGTGAATTAAACAAAACAAAGGTTAAAAATCAGAAAACAGAGATTCAAGTGAACAGTTAATTTTTCACAGTGACAAGAGGTCAGAGGTGGACACTAACTGCGGAAGATGAGTAAGGGGCAGCCATCAAACAACGTAATATGGGGTCCCAAACAAAGGGGGCTCTGAACTTACTTAGTGAATTCTGGAATTTCTTGTGGCCGGTGATAGTCACTAAAAGTTGACCTGGATTCAGAACAGGAGTGGAAACACTGTATGCATAAACCAGCCGAGGGCCATTAAATACAAAGACCATCACATTTGGTTCAAGAAGCCTCTTGGCCAACAGCTGCTGGCAACAGGGACAGTTCTTTAGGGGAAGAGAGGTGCATGCTTGTCCTTCTCTGTACTCTTCTTCCTAGTCACTTGCTGTTGACTGCTGTCAGAGACTGGGTGCTAGTTCAGGTGGACCTGTGCTATGACCCACTTGACCTTTTCCCACGTGTTTTGATCCTTTATGTTTGTGAAATGTCTGTGGGAAATTCCAGCCACAAATCAAAGAGATTGAAAGCTCCATGCCTAAGGAACTATTAAAGCTGCTTTGAAATGTCATCCCAACCCTACTGCAATGGCAAAACAAGCAGAACTTAAATACTTTTTTAAAAAGCCAGAGTGAAAATAGTTGGATGTTTCCAGCATGACAAGTTTGCCCTAGATGACTGACTCGGGAAAGTAGAGCAATCTTTCAGAATTCCATGAGGAATGATGAAGGGGAGGGGGAGGAATAGAGAGAGAGGTGAGGGCCAAGATCAGCCTGTAGCATCAATTCATGAAAAAAATACTGAAAAAATGCAATCAGTAACCTGTAAATACCCAGTATTTACGGTACAGAGTAATGACCAGCACACCATATCAAGCACAACTGATAGTGAGTCTGCCTTTCTGCAGCAGAATATCTGGGCTTTGTTAAGACTTTAGGCAACGCTTTATATGATATTTTTATTAGTAAATATGGGAAGGCCTAACAGAGCTGTAATGAATCCAGTATGTTTGCGTATAGAAGATAACATAATTCATAACTTTAAAGTAAAAAATAATTTACATCACCATCGATGCTGTAAAACCCTTAGAAGACAAATTTAGGATTGAAAATTATGTGATCCGGGAGGGAAAAAAATTTATTTGATGTCACTGAATTGCAAAGTTTTACACTGAAGTAGAAACCACCAGTAGCATGTACAAGAGGGGAAGCAACAGGCTTGGCAGCACAGCTGTAAAAGATGTTCAAGCTGGCTATGGTGAATTTTCAAATGAACTTCAATTAGAACACCACGGAAGAGAACAAAAGCTTCCTGAGCAGGCTGGTGTTTGTAGGTCTTGTGAAGAAATCTTTCCATGTAGCATTAAGAAAGGCCCAGATAAGACTCCTTGGCTCCAGTTTTGGGCTCCACGCTTCAAGAAGGATGGGAATTACTTTGGAGCAAGCCCGATGGTGAGCAATGAGACAGATGTCTACAAGTACGTCTTCTAAGGAAAGCCCGAAAGAATTGCATTTGTTTGGTCTGGATAAGATGGAGGAGAAGGAAGGAAATAGGGAGCAGAACGATAAAATTCTGAAACACACGAGAGGCAGGAGCAAATAAGGCTCCCTGTGACCACTGCTGATAAGATGCAGTGGGCTTAAAATAAAGCAGGACGAATTTAGCTTGGCTGCTAGGGAAATATTTCTCCCTGCAAGTACAGTAGAGCTGAGGGTTACCGTGGCATCTCCACTGCTGGAGAGCTTGAAGCCCAGGAGAGAGAGGGACTCACTGGTAAGGAATGATTTGCCCATGTTCCCGTGGCGGGGCTACGTAATTCCATCTAAATCCATTTTTTGTGGTACATCCCTGTGTGCACAGGCTGTGATGCCTGCTGGGCAGATGATGGACTTTATCCTGGCTCCTCAGAAACCTCATGGCCACCCCGTCAACAGCTGCTCGGCTCGGGCAGCACAGACAAGCCTGGCCAGGGTCCGGGGTGGCGGGGGTTGGTGTGGCAGGGGCTGCTGGCCGGTGGATGGGCTCTGAGGTAACCCTTGGCCCGTGTGGGACAGTCGAGCTGCACGGGGCCGTGATCCCCACCGCTGGGCTCCCGTGCGGTGAGGGAAGAACAGCTGATGTGCTTGCAAGGACCTGAAGCAAAGCAGGGGCTGGCCCCGCCACCTGGGCTCCTCCCGGGCATTCCCAGGGGGGCAGCTGGCCACGCGTGTCGGAGAAGGAGGGTGAGACAGTCCTTTCCTGACTGCAAACTTGTGGGTCCATCATCTGAGGAGACAGAGGGAGTAATTCCCCTTCTGTGCCCATGTCAGGCATCCCTGCACACAGCCAGCATCAGTGAAACCAGAGCAGAGGATGGGCTCTGCTGGGTGTTGGGGACCTGCTAGGGGTGATCCTCCACGCCGACGGCAAAGGCAAAGCTGGGGAGACCAGGGCTTGCCACAAACCGCTGTTCACCCAGTGCTCACGCTGTGGTCAGCAGGACTACTTGCTGAAAACCTGCAAGCACTGTGGGTTTTCGCTCTCCTGCAGAGAAGTGCCACCGGTACACTCAGCCCGGAGGGCTGGCGTGGCCATGCAGCCGAGTGGGTCCCTGTACAGACCAGGAATGGGGGTGCCTGAAAGGTTTTTTACCTTTCAAGAGCTTCAGTTTTAACTCAAGGTCCACAGATGATCACAACCACACTTTGCTCTTTCCTAGGCTAAGGCCAGGGTTTGCAGTTCACGTCTGTTCCACAGGCTTTGACCAAAGTCACGTGATATTATCGTCCCCTTGTCTTCTTCTCCCAAAGCAGCTCCTTCTGGGCCCAGCTGGACTTTTTTTGTACTTTCCAAGAAGGAAAGCAGGAGCCCTGAAAAAAAAGCAGACAGCTAATGGGATCTCTGTTGCTGTAAACGTGTTTTTATGAACTCTCGTGTTCCCCCGAGAGGTGGGCTGCACTCACCCCGCCTGTCCCCCAGGCAGCTGACCATGCACCAAGGCATTCAAGGTGTCATTCACAGCCAAAACATCTTGGCACGGCTTGCTCCTGAACTTGTCTGGGGCCAAGAGGAGAGGTCAGCAGGGACAAACACGTGCTGACCGTTGTGCCTCGCAACATCTGGGCATGGCTCCTCCTGTGTACGAACTCCCTCATCTGCAAGTTGGATGCCAGGGAACTGGTACAGCTGAGTCACACAGAGCTCCAGTCCAGGCTGGCACACTAAGACAACTCAACTGGTCGAAACGCCTTGTGTTCAAAGCAGTGGGCAAAGGTGCAGAGTGAGACTGTGACACAGACTCACGCTGTGATTTCAGGTGACATCTCCAGGTCTTGAGCCCCTGCAGAATTAGGGCAGCAATTCTTTCTGCTTCCACCCTCAGTGGCATGTCCGTAGGCCAGGAGTTTCAGAGAAGGGTTCAATGTCCAGCACAGCAAGGACCTCGCTGCAGAAGATGAAGGCACGTTAGGCGTGTTATATACACCGCAGCAGCTGCTGACTGCCTCTCCGGGGACAGAGGGGTGCTCCCTGTGCTGCAGTCCTGCAGAGCAGAGCTCAGCCTGCTGCCCCTGGATTGCGCTCCATGTCACAATCGTTCTGGTGCCACAGAAGACCCGCAGGAAGCTTGCAGCACCCTTCACTGAAAGAAGCCATCTGCTACCCCCAGGCAGGGGCCAGCAATGGCGCCAGGCAGCTGTGGAGCAGAGCCCCGTGCGGGAGCAGCAGATAACCCTTGACAGATGTGCAGCCAGCACACAGCAAAAGGAGCAAGAGAGAAGGAGGGAAACCAGCTGGAAATAGCAAGAGTGTGGAAGTGGTCACGATTTATGCAGCAAATTAACATCAACAAAAAGGTGTGATCCCTGGAAAGCTTTGCAAATCCCCCTATTATTAACTGCTGGCACTGGAGGTAGTTTGCCAAACCAGTTTCCTAGCTGGGATGATGCTGGGGTTTTTTTGGTTTGGTTTTTGGTTTTTTTCACCCACTCTTTTCCCATGCTCAACATCTGCTTAAAGCAGTGTGCTGGTGTGAGGTCAGCCAGCACCCAGCTCTGGCCACGCTGAGGTTGGAGCAAAGCCTGGGGTCACGGCTGAGGCACAGGCAGCACATTTGCTTCTCAGCACTTACCCCGATGCTTTTTTCGAGGCTTCTTTCCCTGTGAGCAGAGCTTCCCATATCCCGTGGCTGCAGCAGTGGGCTCCGGATAGCCTCAGTCAGCCGTGATTCTTGCAGCCAGACACCATCAAATGCAAATGCTCGGGGAAAGAAGCAAAGCCACCAGGGTCTTTGCAGTACGGCTGGGACCAGGGACCCAAGACATGCGGCATTCAACATAGTGTCATCCCTCTAAACCAAAATTAGTAAGAACATGTGTGTTTCAACTGAGTGACATCAGCAACACATACATATATAAAGTGCTTTATTGCAGCATCAGAATAAAGACTTCTCTATGGCATTTTGTAAGAATAAAAGACATATTATAT
>NW_010416026.1:0-12374 GCF_000710305.1 Buceros rhinoceros silvestris | reverse complement strand
ATAACCAAGCTGAGACAAGAACGTCTGTCACCGATAGACTGCACGTAAAAACTGTCCGATATGAGCTGCTGCAAGTTGTATTAAAAACAGCTCCAAACCCTATGTATCTAGCCAAATTTCTCTCTGATCTCCCAGGGGTACGTGTCTACTCTGTAATTTTATGACTAAATTTTTATGACTAAAAAACGCACTTACATTTTAATATTTTATCTCCCAGCATTATCTTCGTGGTTGCTGAAGAAGAGTGTCTGGAATACATGATAGGGTAGCTGCATAAGTCAAAAAAGAAAGAAAAACATTGTGAAATAAAAACAAAACTACCTGCTTCACTTGGTGGTATGTAAAACTTACTAGGGTAGCTGCATAAGTCAAAAAAGAAAGAAAAACATTGTGAAATAAAAACAAAACTACCTGCTTCACTTGGTGGTATGTAAAACTTACCTCATTGGAATGACTACTCATATTTCAATATTTCTGCTCTTGAATTAGAATGCGTTTCTGCTTCAATGGTCTTTCTTTAAAAAAAAAAAAAAAAAAAAAAAAAAAAAAAAAAAGGAAAGCAATAGTAAGAAATAGCCAGAAAAAACAGTTGCTAAAAATGCTAAAAGCCATAGCAAACATGGCTTTCAGCATTTAAACCATTGCATGTGGTGATGGGCAGTACATTATTACAGGTCCAAAACAAGGCAAAGGGTTTACACATGATGCAAGAATCTTTGTAGGATATGCATGTTGGAGAATGGGATCCTAACTTTGGCTGTCATGACTGAAAGCTTAAATTCAGAACTATGTTGCACAATGCCCCATGAAACTGCCAAAACCCACTGTGTAAGAGTAGATTACCTTGAGGGTCCCTGTAACAACTCAAGGACGAGAGTACTGTCCTAAAGGTAATGAAGCAAGATGCTAAATCTCTTCTGAGTTTTATGTTCCCTAGTCCAGTATATGCTGGTAATAGATACTCTACATGTCAGATAGTTTAGGTAAATCTGAGAAGTGAAATACAACAGTTTCTGGTTTTGGAAACATTAACCCACTCTCCAGAAATATTTCCAGGCTTCTATGCAGTGACATTTGAATTTGGGCTTTCAGTATTACTAAATGATTAAATGGGACCTGTATTATATTCTAAAACTGAAGAGTCCATGGATTCAATGATCTGGCTTTGGGACGATATTTCATTTAGCTGTGCCTCTGTTCTTCCCCAGCCTTCAGTCTTTTAGGTAATGAAATCTGACTGTGTATGAAAATGGAGATCTTTATAATTGTGTGGAATTGTTTAAGAATCAAACCCAGCATAAATTTTTAGGCACTGAACTGATCCCAAAATATAGCCACCAAGTAAACAGGGGAGGAGAGGAGGTCTGAATTCCTAAATTTTTGATAACGTTACCATGATGTCCTGACAGATGTCTTTTGGAGTACATGAGAAGAGGTATAGAAGTAAAACTACTGCTGTGCTGTTTAGTTTCCTCTGAATCTTGGGAAACAGTTTTAGTCAAGGCATGACTTCACATTAGGTGAAGACTTCCATTCCTGTTATATATGTCTGTTAGTAGCTCTAAGAGCTTGTGAAAAGAAGGTAGGAGCTGCTAAGCAGATATCAGATATTATTTATCTTTGTAGAGCAAAGCTGCTTTTGGATGGTTAGGAGGGGTGAACAATCCTCAATATCTTCATCTCTGTATACCTGAAGTTGCCTGTTTAGGCAAATATTTCATGATGAGATGCAACTGAATGTGGTTAATTTTAAATTTTAGTTAATATTTAACTGTAGTTTCATAACTACTGCTATCATAAGATATGTACGGTATTCTTTGGTGAGGTTGGCATAGAATAACACAGGCAGATATCTGCCCTTGGCCTCTTCAAATCTCATATAAATCTTTGAAAGTAAGAGTAGGTCCTTTTAAAATTCACTCTCTTCCCCAGAACACAAAAGCTTTCTGATTTTCTAAGATGTTGCTTTTAGTAAGAACTGGTATTTTTCAGATACTAACTCAGGTATTTCTACTGAGGGTGTTATTTTGTTTGTTGTTCAATTTCCCGCACTTCTGTGAAGCTCATGTTTTGAAGTAAAAGCTCCTCAGATAAACTCTGGGTACATCAGTAATAAATCAATAAAGTGTTTCTTTGTGAATACTGCCCCTTTTCATAGTTCTACAGGTAAAAGAAAAGACTAACGATGAGATTAGTCACAGCAACAAAATTTAGCGTGTCTTCCAGACAGAACAGAAAAGGTGAGCAATGTCTTGGAAGCTGACCACTGACACTGAGCTGATTGTGCTCTGCTGCCCTTGAGCGAGACAAAGGCCAAGAGGCCAAGGAGAGGCAGGTAGAAGGGTTCGGCTGTATGCATATACAAAAATAGAAAAGCTGAGGGTGGAAACTTCTAACAGACATTGAAGAAATCGATGTCTTTCAGAAATGTCTAACAGACATTGAAGAATGGTAGGGTTCCGGGAAACATCAAGTGTAACCAAAACTTATAAATGTATCACATGTTTTGAGTGATGTCAGATCAGCAAGTCCTCCATGGTACTTTTTGTGGTTCTACAAGGCAAAGAAATTTGTGTTTCTGCTTTTCTGTTTCTAGCTATAACCCACATCTTAATAAGTGCTTGTAGCTTTATTCACTATCTGACCAGTAAAAGGAGAGATCTGAAATTTCTTCACAGCACTCCCAAGAAGGAGATGCTTTCAGACATGATGAGTTAAAGAAATAATGTGTCAGAATGGATGGTGGCTCTCAGACTTCACAGGCTGAATATCTGTTCACAGTCCTATTTTAATTATAGAGCTGCAAATATCTAAATACAAAATAATATGTAAAGAAACTGATAATTTTTGAATAAATTATAAAGATGTAAAATTCATGAGGGTTTTAATTTTTCTTTCATTATGTATTATTTTTATTTTTTTGGAGTTGGCACATTTGAATATCATCATTGTTAGCATGTTTACAGTTTGCTTTGATTATTCAGGCACTTGCATGGATATGTGGCAGAACATGACACTTAAACAGTTTCCCAAGTTACCATCTGCCAGCTGACACCTTAAGTAACTGTGTGCATTCCCATAGCCCAGCACAGCTGTAAACGGAAAGATTACCAGCCTCAGTGAAAAAGTTATTAGCAAAAGAAAACACATACCCCAACCCCAACCAAACAGAAACCCCTGTGCTGCTACTTTCTAACTTTAAAAAATTTTAAGTACCTGTTATTTATGTATGAAAGTATAAGTGTGAGCAGGCACGGAGATCAAGCTAGTGGTTAGTGTCTGTAAAATAAGTGGAACATAATTGTTTGGCTAACAATACATAATTTACAATACATACACCTCAATTATTGTTTCGTATATTGATGTCAAGCATCTTAGAGTCTAATCCTAATTTTCTAGGTATACTAAGGGTTTAAAGAAAATTAAGTATGGTCTTTATTTCATTTTTGATGTTCCTTTTTTATGAGTGCTCTGTTGTGATAAACCTTAGCTGCCACAGTGAGACAATCACCCCAGCACAAAGACATGTGCCTATAACAGGATCTCCACTTCTGATATGCTTTGGATAGACGATGTTTTGGGGTTTTTTTAATACTGAATTGCTCACCATGTAAAATGATATTTAAAAACAACTGACCTCTTTGTACTTTACAGCCAAGACCACTCCATGTACTTGTTTGAATACACAGATGCAAAACAGAGCAAGTAAACTTACCAGGAGTGGAAAACGCACACGGGTGCAACTGTGCACCTCTTGTTTTGCCAACTATTATGAGATCTTGCTAATAGTACTGCCAGTAAATCTCACGGGGAGGGGGTTTTCCTGATTTTATTTTGGGCTTTCTGATCTTTGTTTAGTCTGTTTCTGATACTAGCTTCTGATTTTTCTCCTTCACTCAGGCCCTTAAAATATTGCTCTTGGTATTGTCAGACAATAAGTCATTCATACGTTACTCTGTTGTGAGCGCTGCGTATTACCTTGTGCCATTATTTAATTAAAACATAATTATAGGATGCCAACATACCAAAATAGAGAGATGAATGAAAATTCCACTTGAAAGTATAAAACATTTGGATTTAGCTGCAAAGAAGAAAAGACTCATCAACTGTTAAAAAGAACTGGCTTTTGGGAATGCTGCTTATCTGCATCAATACCCTAAATACATTTTACTTTGAAAAACTCCCCAGAGGATTCATGAGGCTTCCTTGTTTGCTTTTTATGATAAATCCAGTTGTGCTCAAGGGTCCCCATAAAGCTAGTGTTATGAATACACCCTTCTGGTGGAATTACTCAAAATGATTTTTGGGTAACATTACAAATATAATTAGAAATGAGTTATTAGTTATTTGAACTAACCCAGAACCACAGGCAGAGGTTCAAACTTTGCTTTTATGTTGTCTTCATAGTGTTTCCTGCATCATTTTGCAGTTTTGCATCCATTTTGAAAATAATTTTTTGACGCATCTAGAAAGGTTAACAGAGTCCACTAAGCTCAGGCAGGTAACAACTGGGAGATAAGTGAGAAAAGTTTCCTTACGATGGTTTTTCTGAACTATGTAGCAGAAGCCTTTGGCCTGGAGGTGTCCAGCCTTTGGTCATAGGGTGCTGGAGTTTAGGCTTCTGCCTTAAAAATATGACTGTGAAGCGAGTTAAAGCTCAGTTTTGGTATTTAGGTAACAACTAGTTCAGATAATACCACATAAAAATAAAACTGACATCCAAGATAATGCTATATGTGTTTAATAAACAGAAACTATTTTCATTTTGGAAGCCAAATTTACAGAAAGAACTTAGTATTTAGCTGAAACTACTTGCTCCAAAGAAATTTCATGTGACAAGAGCTGCAAAAGTAAAATAAACTGTAACTTAATGAAACAATTGGATTTCTGCCAAGAAAGTTTTACAAACGTATTGGAAAATTTAAATACACAATAAGAATTAAGGAAGGATTATAAGAATGTATTAAATCCAGTTAGTAGGATAATTTAATAAACTTCTAGTCTAATGAAGGGGTGGAATGCCCTCTTTTCACCACTTTTATTAACATGACTAATCTTTATTCATGCATATGATGGTGCTTTTTCCGTTAATAAAGTGACAAAATGTTAAAGTTTTGCAAATGTAGCCATGTCATCCATAGAAATCACTCTTCATGCACAGAGGCTGCGCAGTAAGATGTGACATTTCGAGGAGGAGATGGTCACAGTTCAACAGCAGTAGCTTTGGCAACGGGCAACAAGCTTGCAGGAAACTGAAGACACAAACTCGTGAATGAGGACACCTATCCTAAGCTCCTGAGAAATTATTTAAACAGTTATAGTAATATAAATTGAGGTGACTTAGCTGAGTAGGAGCACTTACATCTGTAGCTCAGTGTTTCCCGCTTTTGTATGAAAACAAGCCTACTCCTGGCACTATTTCTAGTATTGAACTTCTCAAAGAGCCTTAGGCTGTCTTGTCAGCTGCTTGTCAAGTCTTAGTGCTTGAGATCAGTGTTTGAGCTCTGGCATTCTGGGCAAGCATACAGACGAGTCAGGGCTGAGATCCTAGAAGGGGCATCTCCTATTTGTTTCCTGTTGCAGGTCAGTTAGGCTGATTGATAGCTGCAGCTTTCATGTTTCTCAGGAATAGGAGGTTAAACTGCCTTTGAATAGAGGCTCTGGTGCCTCTCGCTCAGCCAGGGACTGATACAGCCAGCCAGTGAAAAAAGCTTACAAACAGCACAATTTCATAGTAAATTGAGTTCATGTTCTGCATCAGTGTTAACAGGCACTAATATTTTCCAGAGAACTTGTTGTTTCAAAATAGTTTGTATGGTCCCCCTGGTTTCAGAAGACTGTTGAGAATTGTCAGTAATTTACTCTGGAGACAGAGAGAAGAGGCAGATTTTTAATGTTAGAAAAGAATTTGTGCTATGTATGGGCTTATTTTTTGAATGAGAATTTGGAATAGACAAAAATTCATAGCTTTTGATCCCTGATTTGAAGCTCAAATGGAAAGGCACATCCAAGAGCATGCAGCCACTGACTATCTGTCTATCCAAACAGCAACATGACAGGAGGTGCTGCATCGGTACCTTTCTGACAGGTATTGAGGGCTCTTCAAAAAGTAAACAATATCGAAGTTGGAGAACAATGTTACTCTCCAATTTTAAGTAGTACATATAATACCTCATTGCATCATTTCCAAAAACACTTCCTACGTATGCTTAAACAATCTTTGTTTCCCCCAAAACATATTTTTATATTAAATATTACCTTAGTTTCTTCTCCATCGGATGTTCTCATAAGCTATGTAAAGAAAGCAGAAAAACAAGTTCAAGAATAGGAAAATAAGTAACACAGAAAAATAGTTTAACACATCAGAAAACATGCTATAAATGAAATTGCAAAATTTCATTGAATTACTATACACATTCATGATTGAGACCAAACACAAGCCATTTCTTTCCACCCCTCCTCTCTATTGCTATAATCAAGTGGAACATTGATTTTCACTGCTTCTAGAAATGACTGAAGGCTCCCCAGTTTTGAACCAAACTCTGTCACTAGGAAGCTTAGTTCACCAAATGTGATTTAGGCAAAGCGTACAAAAAAACCCAGACTGAATTAAACTGGACTTTTTAGTGTCACCATATCTTTATGTCTGGATTTTGCTTTTTAATGCTTTTCCAATGTATCTTAACATCAGTCCGAGAGCTGAGTGGGCAGGGAATTGTTATTTTATTTCATGAGAAGGTGAGCTTTCTTGGCCAGACTAGAGACATCCAGCATCTAGAGCTTCCTCAGGAACTAGATTTGAACTTAGGAAAGCTAACCAATAAGTAGCCAAGAACCTGGCTGTTTTCACTGTGACTTTCCAGCAGCTGGCAGTGCAGAAACCACCAACCAAGCCAGTTTCCACCCCTGGCGGGCAGTTTGGGGTTCCTTGGTCTGTGAGCACCACCCTGGCAGACGCCCAAGAGCTCTGGTGTTTCCCTTCTCTGCTAGTGGTAATAGACCAATTCTTAGGCAGATGCATGCAAATAAGTCAGTAAAATTAACCTGTCTCTAAAATATCATTAATGTGATGAATGAACAGTTTACCACTATGAAGGTTTCTTTGTTTCTTCTTTGATAGAATCCAAAAATAAATGAAAAATATTCATTGGATTGTCGCAGCAGCATAAGCAGCTATGGGATGCCGGGGTTGCTGGCTCCTAATGAAGTTGCAGTGAGTTGCTGAAATTCTGGGGTTTCATGGCAGTGCTCTCTGTCAGTCCCAGAATGTAATGACAGCCTCTAGCTCTGAAGAGGGTATTGAGGTATAAAAGAGATTATAAAATGGAATGGTTAAGAAACACTTGACAATGACAGATGGAAAGGTCTTTAGGTGACATTAAAGCTGTTTAAAGGAAAAAGTGAATAAGAAAATCACTGATATGTGATAAAACTTACATACACTTGATTTTTTTTTTAAAATAGGTTATTGTGCAAGTTATTGATTCTGAACAATAA
Organism: Buceros rhinoceros silvestris; assembly: GCF_000710305.1. Taxonomy (NCBI): domain Eukaryota; kingdom Metazoa; phylum Chordata; class Aves; order Bucerotiformes; family Bucerotidae; genus Buceros; species Buceros rhinoceros. Next base: position 4,877 of record NW_010416026.1, on the reverse strand, counting down.
CTGTGAAGCCACTTTTGGAGCAAATAAAGTTACATACGGAAGGCTGGAGCAAATAAAGTAAATGTGAATATTCCGTCTTCAGAAGGAGGGCCCTCACTACAAGAAGGGCACTGGGGTGCTGGAGCATGTCCAAAGAAGGGCCCTGAAGCTGGTGAAGTATTTAGAGGACAAGACACACGAGGAGCCACTGACTGAACTGGTGTTGTTTAGTCTGGAGAAAAGGAGGCTGAGGGGAGACCTTATCACTCTCTACAACTACCTGAAAGGAGGTTGTAGTGAGGTGGGGGTTGGTTTCTTCTCCCAAGTAACAAGTGACAGGATGAGAGGAAACAGCCTCAAGCTGGACCAGGGGAGGTTTAGGCTAGATATTAGGAAAAATTTCTTTGTAGAAAGGGTGGTAAATCATTGGAACAGGCTTCCCAGAGAAGTGGTGGAATCCCCATCCTTGGAGGTATTTAAGACACGTAGATGTGGTGCTTATGGACATGGCTTAGCGGTGGCCCGGCAGTACTGGGTTAATGGTTGGACTCAATGACTTCAAGGTCTCTTCCAACCAAAATGATTCTGTGATACTGTCAAATACACTACAAAAGCTTTTTTTTTTTTTTTTGGGTATTTCAAAACCTTGTTTTTCTTCTCTAAGTAGTGCTCTGGGGAATTGAGAATTGGCATAAAACATGAATGTGTAATATGTCCACAAGAATCACTTCATGCACTTGCTCAAATACGGACCCAAATAGGGTGGGATTTGACTGTGGCTTTAAGGATGTGGCAGAACTTAGGCAAGAAAAAGCTATGCTTTTATTCCTTCTTTACATCCATTGTTGTGGGGTTTTTTTCCTAGCTATGGTTTTCTTCCTGTGAGTTTTATCCAAAAACTTCACTACTTTTTTTACCAGAAATATATTTTTTAGAAATACAGCTTCAGTCTCTGTGCCAGAGCCATGAAAGCTGGTCTGTCATGTGTTTGACTTAGTATGTTAACAGGACAAGAGCCAGGGAAATACATTGTGACAGCTCTACCACTGTGTATTGAGAAATAACACGTGATAAGGAAAATTAATGGTAGTAGCACGTCGGCTAGTGTAAATGTGACTGGTAATTTTTATTTGTATATGCTTTCTGGCTTTGAGCCATAGAAATTATGCAGGGGGTGAAGAAAAGTGACAACCTGAACAGCTGCCCATTGAAACTCAGTGCTTGAAATTACAAAATTTGTAGATAGGTTTCATCCTGTGATTTTATTCTTCATCACTGTGACATCTGCTGAAAGCTCTCATGGTAGATATTTCTAACACATTTCGCAAAGAGCATTAATTATTCATTGTTCGGCATTTTTTCAGGGCTTTTGTTTTGTTCCTTGTGTGTGGTGATTTCACGGGCTCATTACCAAAGTCCTGGGGCCAAACAGATCCCTAGTGTATCTTCTTCAAAGGTACACCCACAGCTGAGGGTTGGAGGATTGATGACAGCTAATTGTTAACATTAGGAGAAACTTTTTGCTAGAGTTGTATCGAGTTGAGCCCAGACAGAACTACTGGATGTCAATGTGCTTGAAACACTAAGTTTAGAAACTCGCATGGGTACCACTCTCTCTAACTTGCACTCAGAGAAGATCATATTTGTAAAGGTTGTGTGCTAGATTTTTATATAGATTTTGAATTTTCTATAATTTTGTTTGATACTAATTTATTATTTGATATCAACATTCAGAATTTTTTTTGTAAATTACACTTTGTTGTTAAATAATGCCTTTTAAATTTCTCTGATTCCTACTTTTTTTTGCCTGATTTACATTAATAAATCACATAGGAGGAATGGATTTTAATGGATCGGGAGGTTTTTTTTCCTAGCTTATTGTCTTTGCAGTCTGCATGCTAATTTGTTGGTTCAGAGTCAAGGGCATACAAATCTGATGGCTTACTTAGGATTGGATACTTGAGGATGAAGAATCAGGCTATTTGTACACATGAATGGTCTTGACACGCTCAAGATACATTAAGAATTAAGTAAAGATAAGCTATGCTGGTGGGGTAAGAAGTGACACGTGTAATAACTAAGTCAACAAAAGTCCTGCGAGAAGCATTAGAGGAAATTACATTGTTCAGAAATCACATTTTTTAGGCTCGCCTTAGAGCTTCTAGAGCCTTATTGGTGTAAGTTAAGGTGTTCCTTTGTTGCTAGGGATCTGAGCTTGTTTTCTTGCCATTTACACTTGCTAAAGAGCTTTAGGACTCTGCTTTGCGTGTCCCCTGATGTACAGCAGCAATGACATGCCAATATTGCCACCATGCAAACAACTATGTTGTATCACATAAAAAAAATGGTTTGTCTTGGAGAGGGAAACCCCACAAATATACTTTGTTAGTAATTAGCTTCTTGAGGCTTCACATTCACGTCCTAATTTTTCTCCTGGATAGCTGGATATCTAGCTGTTTGTTTCTTATCCACTGCTCCTGATACTGTTTCATTCTGCCATAAATTCTTGTATATTTTCTCCCTGGCCCATGATGACTTTTCTCCATGTTTATATGTTTATTTGTACTACATTCCTGTCAATGGCAGCATGCTAAAGTTTATCTAATGCTTCAACTTTTATAAGAAGCTGAGATACTGTATGCTAGTTTTACCAAGAAGGGTTTACTCCTACGCAATACATTGATGTGTACGTGAGCAGGGTTTTTTTTTGCTGTCCTTCTTTCATGAAGTCACATATCACAAGCATTGCAAAGTCTGGAACATCAAGAATACTGGGTTTGTAAATTTAAGCTCAAATTGCTTATATTTAAAATGTGATGGTACTGATTCCAGCCTTCTCTAACTGACCTCTGTTTCTGAATCATTCTTGAGCTATCATACATCACTTGGAGAATAAAAAACCTTTGCTGTTTTCTGGTACTCTAGGCCAGTTTTGCAGGATTTAAGGAGTTAATGTGTTTGGGGTTTTTGTTTTGTTTTGTTTTGTTTGTACCTCTTGATTTTGATGACAGATCTTTGTATATCTTTCTGAATGCTAATTACCTCATTTCATATATTGCCTTACAGTATTGTTACCTACCTGCATCACAGTAGTTCCCCGATCTTCTATAGTTTGTTTGAATTTAAGATCTGGTCCCGCACAGCTTTTTATTCCTTATCTTCGATTCAAGTTAGGGGTACAACTCTACCTCACCATTATCCTGTCTGAAGGACAGACATTTGGCATTGAAAGTAAGTTTGTCTAGGATAGGTGTTCATTTACATTTTTTGAGAAGGCGAGACTCAGAATCTAACGAAAAGGGAAGATTACAGAGAAGGAAATTCAAAATACAAGGTCAGGTACTCAAAAGTGTGAGCAGCCAAATTCTATGTGATTGAGAGAAGGACAAGATATTTATCAGAGTACCCAAAGACCAATGTTTTGGAAACTTGTTAACTGTTGGTGTTTTGATCTAAGTTTTTTCTTGTTAGTCAAACCCAGTGTGTCTTCCTGGTTATAGTATAACAATGTAATAAAGCTTACATGATTAAAAAAAGGCAACCTTTTTGCTCTCAGGATGAATGCTTGGATAGGAGAGCAATTTGCAACAGTAGATATAAATCCATATTTTTAAACATTTAACTAGTACAAATGGATATATCATCTCTCCTGTAGTGCTTGAAATTTATCCTTACATCTGATTTGCTGAATTTATTTTGATTGATTTGAGCCTGTCTTGAAGTGTCCTGACAAATCAAAAGAAAAACTGAGAATAAGATACAAAAATTGTGCAGCCCATAGCCAATGGTAAGTAACAATTGCTGGCATTTTCTTAACTTGCAATCGGATACCTGGAAGTGTTGCCTTAAAGCTATGCTTTCAAGGGGAGGTGCGAACTAGCGTAGTTTTGTCATTTGCCTTTGCACTTTAATCCTGTGGCTGAATAAGGTCTGACTTTACTGCACTCATATAACAGAGGAATCAAGTCTCTCTCAGTGTGCATAAGAAGTTCTGCTAGGCAGAAAAGATGTGGTGCTTTTTTTCCACTCAGGCCATCCCACTGCCAGTTTTCAGTGAGGGCAGAACAGCTCTGTCACTGGCAAGACTATTATTTTTTTCCTTTTTCTGGCCACCTTTGTTTTTTTGCTCCGAGTGATGATGAATTTATCTACTTTGTCACCAGACTGATGGCAATGTGGCTCAACAGCCCAGAGCTGTTTACATGTAAAAAAAAAAACAACCATCAGGTGGATTTTCACGGTATTTGGCTTTGCTTTTTTCTGGAGTTGCATATGAAAGTTTGGGGCATTTCCTTCTCCCTCTCCCCTCCACCTCCATTTATTCACTAAGGTTTTTTTCACCATCAGGAACTACTACTTGTTAAAAATACTCTGTGTTTGTTAGTAGCTTACTTTATTTTTATTGAACAGAAATGAGGTTTTATTGCTTGGGGGAGTACTTTAAACCCTGTAAAACCTACTACCAGCTGTACGATAAATTTCTTTGTATTTCTGAAGCCTGAAGAATATAATTTTACTGGGTTGTCACCAGTTGGCCGAGGTATGCCAATCACGGGGACGCGTTCTTTCCTCTCTCTAATCAACCTCTCTGCCGCTCCAGGAGAGAAAGGTATAAAAGAGATAAGAAAGAAAGAAAAAAATTGTGAGACCTGTTAAGTCTGTTAAGTTTGGGAAATTAAAATAAGTTTAATAACACTAGAGCAGATAATATCTCATTTGTTTTCCTGTATATAATAACAGGTTTATATGGGATTGGAAGGTTGGTACAGAGAGGGTTAAACTGTGGCTAAGGAAACAAAAGCGAACGGAAAATAAAACAGTACCCAGCAGTTTCCAACCCGGCGGCGGCCACGCCGTCGGCGGTTTCGCGGGCGCGCAGCGAAAGCCGCCGCGGCTGG
>NW_010416025.1:34138-41596 GCF_000710305.1 Buceros rhinoceros silvestris | reverse complement strand
CTTCCCATTCCAGCTGACAAGGTGGAAAACAAGAAACTGGGGAGCTCTGGACAGAGCACGGAAAATTTCAAGCAGCACGAGGAAACTGGGGAGCTCTGGACAGAGCATGGAAAATTTCAAGCAGCACTGATCAGTCTGGAGGGGTCATAAACCAATGAAGAGAGGAGATTACAATAGGATATTGAGGGGGTTAGTAAAAAGGAGTGCAAACAGCTTTTGCTATAACTTGTTTCTGGAGCTTGTTAGGTTGGAGGTTGAAGAAAAGGACCACCAATATCTGCCATGGCAGGTACTCTGTCAGGAGCCTCAGAGAACAGCCTCAAATTGGGTATAGGCAAACATGTGGGCCTGTCACAACAACGATGTAGGGGAAAGCCACGACCTAGAGGAAGCTTGGCTTCTTCTGAAAGAAGTGGGTCTGTTCTTTTCCTTGCAGAAGGCTAGCCAGCACCTTCCAATCATATGATTTGTATGTGGAAGAATAATAATATGGCTATGAGGCATATGAAATTAATTTAGGGTAACAGGTTCTGCTAATTTAGGCTTGCAGGGGACAGTCCAGACCTCACTGTTGGTCAAGTCCAGTCAGCCTGTCACTAGAGGGAGTAGTCAGGTGGCAACCAGAGCTGAGCTCATGGACTTTTTTCTCGCTAAACACTGGAGCTTTCCAGCCCAGACAAAAGAGAACAGCAGCTCTCTGCCTTCGGTGATAGACTTACTGCTTTTAATAGTTTTCTTAGCCGCCACGTGGCTCCATATGGGAAAAGAGCACTGAGTAGTGCCCTACCAAAGGGGACAGCCTGCCCCCACCTGTGCTCAGAGCCAAAAGTTTGACCTACTGCAGCCCCTACTCAGCACCCTCTGGATTTACCTGGCCATGAGTAGTGGGACCAAGGTAGTACTGGTGGCACTTCACCTGCTGAGAAGAAGGCACAGGTGCCAGGAAAGACCTGAGGATGGTTGTAGACAGAGGCCGTGTGGCTGAATCTTGCAAGCAATTGCAAGGCCCACAGCGCCAAGACGCATATATCCAGGACACCCCTGTAAGACACTAACATGTACAACTGTGCACACTCCCATCACCAAGAAGGCACAGGTGCCAGGAAAGACCTGAGGGATGGTTGTAGACAGAGGCCGCATGGCTGAATCTTGCAAGCAGTTGCAAGGCCCACAGCGCCAAGATCAAAAGTTTGACCTACTGCAGCCCCTACTCAGCATCCTCTGGATTTAGCTGGTCATGAGTAGTGGGACCAAGGTAGTACTGGTGGCACTTCACCTGCTGAGAAGAAGGCACAGGTGCCAGGAAAGACCTGAGGATGGTTGTAGACAGAGGCCGTGTGGCTGAATCTTGCAAGCAATTGCAAGGCCCACAGCGCCAAGACGCATATATCCAGGACACCCCTGTAAGACACTAACATGTACAACTGTGCACACTCCCATCACCCAAGAAGGGGAAGCTTCAGAGGTGAAGATCTAATCTGGTTGTTTTCATTGAATTCCCTATGTTTTCTTTTTTGCATTTACCCCAGTCTCTCCTTCTTCCTTGATGCAGCTGTGTGCTTTCTTTCATAGAGCATTTTCTTCATATTTTAACAGCTCTCACTCATTTTCAGCTGTGAACAGCTTGAAAGGTTATGAAGAATACATGACAACCCATCCATCTAACCACTAGATGGAGAGACTATACAGCAAGAATCCAGCAACCAGAGCCACTTCAAGTAGGAGACATAGCATCTTAAAAATCAGGGGGCTCTTTATGCATTTTGTCCTTCAAGTCAGCTTCTCTTTCTTCAACTATTTATTAAAATGGAAAATAATGTCAATTATTATACTCTGTGCATCTAAATAGTGCATGCTGTAATTGTCCTTTACCTAGGCCACTCTAACTAAGCAATATGGAAACAGGGTGCAAAGTGCTTTTTTTCATCATGGCTGATGAATTATCCCTGGATCTTTCTGTGTACATTTTACACTCAGATAACCGTCTTTTCTTCACTACTACAGAACTGCACAGTAAAGAGGAAGCTATTTATGAGCAGCAGTGTTTGCTGCCAGCCTCTTTAAGTGTCAGTATAAGTGCTTCTTTTGACATAATCAAATATTCAACAGTACTATCAAAACGGGAGACAAATGAAATATTCATAATCATGTGAGGGAAGTCTGCCAATCTTTGAACATTTAGTCTACTACAGCTTCTTGAAATGAACAGAATTTTTTTAGTGCAAAAGCTGCAGTAGAGGAAAAAGATCATTCTTCCTTCATAAACCAGTCAAGTAAGACAGTCTTCTTTGTTATGTTTCTAACAAAAGAAAATTAGAAATGTTCTCCATTTATTAGTATGAATAACGCTCTACCAAACCCTTGAGGAGTGTCTCAAACTAAGCAGTGACTCAAATGTCAGTTATGATGAGCTCTCTCCTCTCCCATCTCTATGGATTCTGTCCTCAAGCAAAAAACATAGAAAAAAGACCCTCAAAAACCCCACTCCAAAGCATGAAAAGCTCTAAAAAGCTGTAGGAAACAGAAATTTCAGAGTGGGCTACCCCAGAACTGATACTTAATGGATTAATACTAGGAGAGATGAAATACTTTGTTTGTTGTTTAAGATAGGTAATCATGGGGAAAGAGGGCTCACTAACTTAAAAATAAATGCCGCCTTTATCAGCACTTAGGTGGCTACGTTCAAAACGAGAGTGAACATTGAAGACATGTACATTCTCTGTAGAAACAGGGACTAAACAGAAATATCTGCTTTGGGTCATCTTAGAATCCAATGGGCCCTGAACCTACAAAGCATTTACACTTACGCGTTCACTGACTGAACTGAGATTTATGCCTGCGCAATGAGCACTGTGCTCAGTTGGGGCTACTTAATTAGTTAATAGCAACAAACATAGAAGGAGGAAAGAACAAAATCGCACAAGGGACTTTATAGTTGGTTATTTTAATGTCACTATTTAGTTTAGGAATTGAAGTGCATAGGAAGGATATTTTAACAGCCAAAGTTTGGCTTTATTGGGAATTTTTGTAACTGAAATGGGAATAGTCATCTTAATGCCTCAAGGTGAAGCTGTGCTTTAAATACAAAACATGGTTTTGTACACTGCCCGTGAAGCATAACTGCTATTACTGCTAGTATTAGTGAAGTTATGCCGTGGACTTCAGGAACACTATAATCCTCTCCAGTTGCAGGAATTTCACTGCACTAGCTAAAAGGGGGTTTTAGCAGCAATTTGATTTATACGAAGAACACATTCCCGTGCACTACATAAGCAGCTCATGGTGTCACTTCCATCATATTCAACTCATGTTCTACCCGGACCCTCTTTCTTCACTGTCGATTTTCTAGCATCAATGTGCATGAGAAAATTAAAGGTGTATTATGCATAGGTATAATTTGGTTTGCATTAACAGTCTGGGTTTAGAAAAAGAAGTACTTTAGATATCTTCCCCACGTGGGGGGTATCTCTTTTTTCTCTATAGCTACAGATGTACCCAGCAAAGACGATGGTTACAAAAACATGAGCATGGTCTTCCCACGCACTAACTTGACAAGGCACAAGCCAGTTCCAGTGTGAGAGCCGAGTATGCACTGCACCCAGCCATGAATAACAAGTTCAGCCTGCTCATGAGTCAGCCTCTGCACCAGGCTCGGCACTGGGCTAACACAGGCATTGGAAATCCACAGCTGCCTTTCCTCTCACCAGCCTGGAGTACAGGTAAGGTGTGCCTACCCCTACAGCTGCTGGGACGTGCAGACTCGAGCAGCTGCCCCCAGCAGCTGGAGCTGCTGTTTCTGGTATGGGAAGTACAGGGCCAGGAGAAGAGGTCTGCCTCTGGCATGCTATAAGGAGCCCACACCAAACGACTGAGTCATGCAAATGGACTAACTCATTGAACGGTTCAAAGAGATGACAGCAACAAGTAAAGCAATTCGGAAATGCTAAAACCTATAAACATACCAAATAAAGAAAAATAGTGCTTCAGAGGTGAAATAGAATCACCATGACATTGAAGAACCACCAGCCCTGGCAGCTCATTTAAGCAGATATGATGATATGCACTTTTAAAAAATGTTATTTGTATGTATGTCCTTCAGTAATTGTGGGACCGAACAAAGCTGCTATCTCTGATATTGGCAGTGACACTTCTGTGGCACTTACCTGCCTGAAACAAATGAAAGATGTGTAGAAAATAAGATATGTGGAAAAAGGAAACTGAAAGGGAAGTGAAGTGTGTTTACTTTCTGGAAGATTTAATTAGATGAAAAAACCACGGACTGCAAGAAGTATCAAATGTTATGCCAAACTTATTTAAGCTCTAATTAACTTTCTATCAAAAAGATGATCAAAAGAAACCTTCTACTATAAAATATTAAGGTTGTTTGAGTTTTGTGTGTCTAACATGACTTACCCTATTTTACAAATTCCCTAGATAGTTTGGGAGACTGTAATAGATAGCAAGCCATTCTGCTGAAGCCATCAGGTCTAATTTTCCCAAACTGACAGCAATCACAAACTGTATTACTTGCTTGTATTTGATGGCTTGTCTAAGTCCAGTTCTAGTAAGCATGTTGTAACTGGCCTTGACTCACACCAACTGACATCCCTATCAATGGGCTCAGGAAGAACATGTCAGTCTGAATTAGCCTAAAACCAGATTATAACCTACAGATTATAAAGAAACTTCAAAGCTATAAAGGTAGGATTCACAACTCTGCTTTCAGCATGCTCTACAAAGGGGATGAGCCCTTTTTGATCAAAGACGACACCTATTTTGGCCTGAAAAAACATTGAGTCAAAGCTGTCTATCTGGTTCTGAGGGTTGCGCAACATGGAATGTCCCCTACATAGGCGTAAGCATTAAAGCTTAGAGCCCCGGAAGAACCGAACGTTGACAAGCGCTCTCTGACAGCAAATATCAGTTGTTTTTTATGATCCAGTCATTTCATAGCTGAAAGTCAGTCCCAGGCCATAGGTAGTGTTGCAATTACCTGCATGTAGGTCTATCTGCACCTTTTTCAGAGAAGGACCTTTTGGTATACATTCTGATGGCCAAAACCAGAATCTTTTCTGACCTAGTGCTGAGCACGCAGACTGCTACCGTCAGGCAACTACCAGCAAGAACTACAAGGCTTGAGCAGATCCACTTTGGCTACAGAAGCAGCATAGAAGAGTAATTTGAACTAATCTTTTGGTGGCCGAGGTTATGCAAACTGAACCTCACCCAGAAAAGAGCAAGAAGGGTCAGAGAGGCAGCTACTCCTATTCCCATTGCATAACACCCAGTAAACTTGGGATTTTACACTAGTACTTGTCCAGAAAATGGTAACATTGCCAAAACAAGTATTAAAAAGGAGAAAAATATGTGTTTTTCAGGGAGACAGAAGGAAATTTAGACACTTGGCAAAAGACTGATGCTGGACAGGCTCTGGAGGAATAAACTAAGCTTGTTGGTGTCCAGATTTATCTATACTGTGGTTAGAGGACTTTTATGGTAAGACATATCAACAAGAGCGTAGGCTCCTTTTATTGTAACTACGGGGAGTAGGGATTTCAAAAAAAAAAGTAGGTTTTGTTGCATAGTTGAATTAAACCACAGTTAGGTGACAAAAGGGGTGTTTTGTCAACAAATACAACACAGGCTCTTGAAGGAGATTCAGTAGCTGCTGAAGCAAGTCAGGACTGAGAATGACCCTATACCAACGGTGCATAATACTGGGTTAATCTATGAGGGTGAAAATGAGGAATTCCACCTTGGGGAGGGAAAACCTGAAGGTCTGAAGGTTGCTTTCCAATAACAGAATAAAAATGCAGCTAGTTTTGTAAAGATAATGTGTAAGAATATTACTATGTGATTTGCTCCTTAGCCACACACCTTTGCTTCACATGCACTTCCACATTAGACACCACATTGTCAGACTGTCCCTCTGCTACCACCTGTCCACAACAACACAAATTAATGGAATATTGACAGGAAGGTTCAACCTCTACTGCCATACCACCAACATCAGCCTCTGACATCATGGGCCAACGTAACAAAACAGGAGGCTTTACATTCGGAGTGGCCCTCATACTTTTCCAATAACCAGCTTCTGGGTTTGGATGGGGTTTTTTTGTTTTAATAACTTTTGAACTGGCTTCGACTGACCTAACAGCCCGGACATTAATTCCTCCTGGTTTCCATGTACTTTCTTCCAGAGTGCTGCCACCTACAATGGGAAAAGGAGTGCCCACTGGCCTGCATCTAAAGGAAAAGTGTTTTCAGCGAAAGGTGACAAAAAAAAATTATGCTTCAAAAGACTGGAACACTGATTACAGAAAAAGCAGGAAATAACAGCTTGTATGTTGTAATTGGTGAGGACAATAAATATAAGAGTCAGAGTAAATGTCAGCTGAGATAGTAAAAATTATTCAGCTGGAATCAGAACACATTAGAACCTTCTCCTCACCTTCCAGATGAGTTTGCAGTTTGGTTTATGACCTTCTCCCTGAAGAAAGCAGTGTATATATGAATGTCTACATACATTTGTATATATGTAAAAAATGTACATACACCACACACTGTATATGCTATATATATGTATATATACACTATACATGATGTATACAAACACACTATATATTATATAATACACACACACAAACACATTCATAATTGTGTGAAAAGTCATCCAAGGTTGGAGAAGAAAGCTATGACGCAAGTACGACTCATTGACCTCTTCACCTCTTGAATGAGATTAACAATCTTTTCTACACTAAATACCAATACTTCTTCCAAATCTGAAGAGTGAATTAAAAACCAAAAGTGTCAGATTAATGCTTTTCCTTAAAATGGAGCTAGGGTATTCTTCTGGACCCATTTTTGCACTTATGTATGAAAATTTGACACATTTAACACTGTGTTTCACCAGGCTAGCCCATATGTGCGAGGACTTCAGCTTTGCTTTCCTTTGGATTGATAGCTACTGTCCTTGCCATGAAATTATATGCTAAAATCTCTCAGGCACCAGTAATCTTTCAGCACCTAACCACAATTACCCCTTTTCCTGGGAAGAGGTCAATTTTTCCCATACTTTACTGAGGGATTCCCTTCTACCCTCTGAAAATTGCTACTGACATATAAGATAGAACAAGGCATCATTAAAGACATGCAAGTATGCCTTTGACATGTAGCTATTTATATTTAAATAAGCCTAATATATGGGCTCAGATCTGCCTGTCAAATTCTGTAGACTCTACACAGAATGTAAATCCATCAAAGCCCTCATCTCATTGGCATCTTTAAAAACGTAGCAAATATGCTGAAACTGGCCTGAAAGCATTCTCCTCCATACTTATGACAGACCTTTTCCCTCAAATTACTCTACACTTGTCATGGCACAGGTGTATTCAGTAAAACACAAACCAAACCCAACCCAACCCTCACAAAGTCTGGAACTCTTCAGTCCCTCTCCTC
>NW_010416025.1:0-34036 GCF_000710305.1 Buceros rhinoceros silvestris | reverse complement strand
CAGCAGGAACCTTGACGTCCTTCTGAATTTTAATCTCACTCTACAGCACATTGTGCATCTTTCACCACAGAATGACAAGTAGGAGGGAGGAATTAATGCTAAGTTAGATGAATTGAATTTAAAAATAACAGTGAAGCTCGAGTGTACACATTTTTTTTCCTTTGGGAGACTGCGTACCCAGGATTGTGTTGCACCTGAAGAATTAGGTCTCTCTAGCCCTAAGTCTGATATGCCAGAGAGGGTATGCAAGGGGAAATTGGTTTAGTGAGTTGTACCCAGCCTGCCTGTTTATAAACATTTATCTTAGCTCACAGAAAATGAAGATAAATTCATTTTCTGTAGCTTGTGTAATACAGACAGTCCTCTATAAATTACGCATCGTTTTTAGACTTCCCGTTAGGAAACTTAAACCTAAAGTCATAAAGTTTCATATTTGTTTTAGATTACTAAAAAGGCAAGATAAGAACCATTGAACTGTTACATTTTTACGACTTGGATACATTACCCTATAAGGCAGTCTTTGACTGAGCAGCAATTTGTGCTTTTGATTAAACACAAAATAATCCAGAACTAAACAAGTCTGAAGCCCGCACTAAATACTCTGTAACCCTCTCCTCAACCCCCCTACCCATTAGATGGGTGAGGAGGACAGTCTGTCTCCAGAACACAGTCTGCATGTGAATACAAATGGTCCCACTGCCTGCCGGGCATACCTAAGCTGCACAGAGACACCATGGTGAGCAGGCACTTGGTTTTTAAGACAGGGTTATGCAGTACATTACAATTATTTCTCTATCTCTGTTCAGTTTGCACAAGCTGATTCTATATTGGATATATGAATAGGTATGGCAGAACTGCATGTATAGAGATGGTCCCAAACCTGTTTATTATTTCTAAAGATGGTACAGGTAAAACTAATATGCAACAGTAGTTTTCAGTTGTTTATTTATTATTCATGAAGAGGATCCTATACAAGTAAAACAAACCTGCTTTATGGAAAAAAAAGCTGTTCAGTAAACTACTAACTGATCCTGCTGTGTGAGTTTAGAAGATTCAGCTGCTATTCTAAATAACCAGACTATAAGGTACTTTGGCTGATTTTTAGATCTACCTAGAAAAAACATAGTTATTAAAAAAAAACCCCAAACCAAACCAACAGAACAATTCCTTTTGCTAGTTAAAAGTTTAAGTTCTGTGCCCACAAAATAAAAAAATCATATTGTAATTGGGTTATTCATAATATTAGACCAAAGATTTGATGCTACAAGGGGATAACAGCATAAAAAACTGTGAGGAACAGATCAGAAAAGAAAAGAATATATGATTAGACATGGAGGAAGTTACACCGATTCTCTAGTGCACATTATGTGGCCTCCTCTAGTGGTTCCTCCATAGAGGTTTTCCTAGTCTGGTTCTACAGGCTCCACCACTCTATTGCTGCCCTTCCTAATGGCATTTGCACCCTTGTAGGAGAATAATCACAGCTTCAGAGCATGGGGAAATTTACTCTGACTATCCCTCCACCACTGCTTCGAGAATCACCACCACGAAACAGCATTCTTCTTCACATCAGGGCCTATCAAAAAGGGAAGGTAGTGAGCCTGCTAAACCTCTCAGTCTGAATAAACACACACTGCCAGAAACCTCCTCTAAGAGGGGAGAATCCTGTTCACTCTGGGCAGCCAGCCATCGTTCCACACGACAATAAGATGTAGGAAATTCTGGGTGGCAGTGATTGTCCAAGCGTGCCACACTCATGAACATCATGCCTTCAGAAAGGCAAGCTTCATTATTTGCAGATATCCATAAACTTTCACAACCTTTATAGGATTTTTAAGACATGCTACCCCCAAAAGGGACACAAGGCCACCTGAAAAACATGTGTAAATGGTGGGAAGCATTTTGAAGGTGTCAGATACAGCGCAAGTCAGCTGGAGGGCAGCAAAATGACATGGAAAAAAAGAAAAGCAAGTCCTGGAGTGCCCAATCTAAAAGCAGTGACCAGAGTCTATCCATGGCCAGTTGACATGGAGACACGTGAAATCCAGCGTTTATATGTTCTTTCTGTAGGCTGGTGATAAACAGTATGATACAGGTAAAAACAGACTATGGCTCCTACGAAGCACAGAAAAGTTGGGAAATGGGATTTTAAATGCTATTCCTGGTTAGAATTATGAACAACAGCAACAAAAATAAGATCCTTTCTTGTATGGGTCAAAACTTGCCAGTTTTTCCAAATGCTTACTAACTTAAGAGGATGGGCTTGCTGACGGACTTCCAATTTCTTCCCCCCATAGCCTCTCTAATGGAGTCTGTGGAAACAATGATGTCTGAAAACTCATGTTATAGATACATAAGGGTGAGGGGGCATATAAATGCCATTTTTTTGTTTGTTTCAGTTATACACCAACTTATGACTTAAAGCGGAGATGTCTTCCCTGCAGAATCAGAAACATCATTACAAAACAGGAAAAAAAGGAGTATAACAAAACATATGTATTTTTTTAATAAAATGTCTCTGAATTATATTTTTACCAGCAGACATGATTCTTCAACTCCAGCTTAAGCCACGTTTTGTTCTTTGTCTATCTTCTAAAGTTGGATATAAGATTTGAAAAGGAAATACATGTTTTCTAATGCAAGAGAAACACTGAAATGTGCATTACAAAGTAGAACAAACATGTCATAAAATATTTTTTAACTGAAAATACAGGCTGAATGTTAGAGAATCTGCTCTTTCTGCAAAATATTGGATTATATCTTTACATATTCACAAATCTAGCATTTCAAAAGTTTATTTAACTTTGTCAGATGCACATTAAAATAAATAGCAGTTCATGGAGGAAAAGGACTGAATTTCTCTGCTTTTCTACCATTTCATTTTCATATTGCCCTGAACTATTCTAGTACAGTAAATTTCCTGCTGCCTTGATGAATTTCTTTTACAATATTTGCAAATAAATGCTGGGAATGTTATGAATTTTAATTCATTTAAAATCATACATCCAGAGGGCTGGAAGGATTGTTAAGAGAGCTGGTGGTGTCCATCACTCCCCTTCCATGCCCCGGTACACACTAAATACAGGACGAGTACTCCTCGACCAGGCTGAGAGCTGCTGTCTAACAGAAAGATATTTCATATCACGGAACAACATGCCCCGTGATTTCAATACTTACATCCTTACAAATGTTTCAGTAGCATCTGATCTAAACCTTCATTTCTAAAAATTGTTTCCTCTTGTCTTTCCATTAGTGTAAGGGTGTGCAAGCACAATTAGTCACAACTGCTTTTCTTTAGAAGCAAAGCTTCTACATTTGAAAATAGTTCACATGTCTTTTCTCAATGTTTACATATCTTGGTTTAATAAAACCAAGCACAAAGAGATCGGGTGTTCCACACCTCTGCTCACCTGTCCCACCGTAAGATCTATTCTGTTTGCGAAAGTATCATGTTCCCAAACTTGCCTATTGCTTGTGTCTTACTGTTCAAATTAGATCCTTTAGACTGTACTGGTTCCCAACCTGTGTTTATCCATCCTGGATGATTTTTCCCATCTAAGCAAAACTCTGCATTTGCCTTGACCAATCCTGATGTTCACTGACAGTTTTACACATAGATTCCTGCTCCATCATCCAAACTGGTAACTAAAATGCTGAAAGCATTTGACAGATCTCCATGAAAGAAGCACCTTTCAGGGACTCCTTTAAGACAGTATTTCCTCAATTGCTAAGAGTAGGTCATGTATGAAGAACTTGACTTATATCACAACTACAGTTTCCCTTCGGTCCATTAGACCCAGTTACCTGTTTTAACAAAACCAAGCACAAAGAGATCGGGTGTTCCACACCTCTGCTCACCTGTCCCACCGTAAGATCTATTCTGTTTGCGAAAGTATCATGTTCCCAAACTTGCCTATTGCTTGTGTCTTACTGTTCAAATTAGATCCTTTAGACTGTACTGGTTCCCAACCTGTGTTTATCCATCCTGGATGATTTTTCCCATCTAAGCAAAACTCTGCATTTGCCTTGACCAATCCTGATGTTCACTGACAGTTTTACACATAGATTCCTGCTCCATCATCCAAACTGGTAACTAAAATGCTGAAAGCATTTGACAGATCTCCATGAAAGAAGCACCTTTCAGGGACTCCTTTAAGACAGTATTTCCTCAATTGCTAAGAGTAGGTCATGTACCAAGAACTTGACTTATATCACAACTACAGTTTCCCTTCGGTCCATTAGACCCAATTACCTGCCAAAATGAAAACAAGTACAGTACCTTCTGGCCAACTTTTGGGCAATTCATGCCAGAAGTTCCAACTCAGAACATTCCACCACAAAAGGACCAAAGGCTTTTTAGTGTAGTGAGAAAAAGAACAAGCTTTAAAAAAGAAAAAAAAAAAAACCTCTATCTCCTGTTTGGTGGCCCAACCAGGAGTTAATGGGGTATCTATAGAAAGGAGGTAGTTGGAGATCTTTGGGAAACAACATTTCTTGGCTGGTATTTCTGCAGTAAATGCTCAGACTGCTGGATAGCAAAGATGGTCTTTTCTCACAAATCCTTATTTTCCATTACTGGCAAGATTGCTCTTCCTTGTAACAACTGGGTATCATCTCTCATCAGCTCTCTTTTTAAAAAATATGTGAACAGTCTAGTAATTAAGGATTCCTTGGAACATGAGAAAAACAGGAAGCCAGATAGAAAAGTGGTGGGATCATATGATGATCAAGGTATAAAGATACACCCAGGAAGTCTGTACTACAGAAGTGTCATGAATTCCTTGCATCAGTCTTTACCGTCGAAGATGTTGGAAAGATCTTGTGAATTCTTTGTAGCAGATATATTAGAGGACCTAGATCAATTTGTGGTACAAATGCAAGAAGTATTAGACCAAATAAATGTGTTAGTGGATGTTAGGGAGCCAGAGGGGAATGGGCTGCAGAGAGGGGACAGGTTTGCATGTACTTTTTAGATAACATCTGCCATAGTCACTGTCAGGAGTAGAATACCAGGGTGATGGACCACTGGTGGAGCACCCCTATGACTTCACCATTTACTTACCTTCTCTATATACTTATTTGTTCCTAGAATGACATTTTTTACATGTATGCTATTGACATCAAAGAAATAAACTAAATCTCCTTTGAAGCCAATAGCCACAATTATTTCTTCTTGTGTACACATAATGAAGAGAACAGAAAAAAACAGACTTCTGAAAGATTTTTATTCTTCTCAACGATATTTTTGGAAATTAACTTGAACATGAGGTTAGGCAGCTACTAAGCCTATCAATGCCAGGTAATTGTTAAAATTGTCCATAGCACAGATCAGTCATCTGAGAAGGGGTTACCTACAGAATAATTGCAGCTGACTTTGCAACAGGCCACCACTGGTCTCCTCTGAAATAAAGATCACCACGTTCACTTTAAGGCAGGTCAGTGATTGCTATAGAGACACCAGCATCACTTAGGGAAGAAGTGGCAATTCTATAGCACTAATAGCCCAGCTAGACACCTACTGGCATTTCTGGGAAAGAGCCAAGCACTTTTAAAAGTGATGAGCTGTGTTAAATTCACCACACTCCTTGTCACTTCTCTGCAGAAAGCATACGATACAGATAGCACTGAAGCACAAGTGTAAAGTATACTGATGCTAAATTATGGTGTTGATAGGGAAGAGAAATAGAAATCCACTACGTGTTAAAAGTAAAATGTGTAACTTGGCAAAAATTGGTTCATTGGCAAACTCCATTTCAGATTTTTCTGTGAACTGTAATTATATGCAGGAAATGACTAGTTTCTGATAGCCATACTCACTTTTTGGAAGAAAACAGTGAAAAACACCTATAGCCCATCATGTGCTTGCTTTGATGCTACTGATTCTTTTGAATCTTGACAGCTACAAGAGCTGAACTTGTGGATTAGCATTATAATGGCAAAAAAAACAATTTCAGTAAGAAAAAAACTAAAGGAACCTCTTAGAAGATGACTGGGCTGTGATAGCTGTTATAGAACATTAGTTTTAAATAATATTAGGTTTTCCTCAAATTTGTTTCTAGTTTGTGGAGGGGGAGGAATATAGCAAGTGCATTACTATATTGTTGTTCCTCTGCTGCTGTACAAAAAGGTAGCACTTTTGGAAATGATTTCTGCAGGTAGCACAGATTTGTGGGTTATAGGGGAAAAAGAAGAAAACACAGTTACTGATAGCAACTGAAAACAATCAATACAGATTCCAAGTTCTGTATCCAAGCAGAAAACTGCTACCACACTGCAATGGCTCATTTGAGCTATTTGCCACGGCCATGCATTGTCACACACCCCAAGGGGACAGACCTAAGGGTGCAGTAGCAGACTTCTATGAATTAAAACTAGATGATGGCTGTTCTTTAACATATTTTATATATTTCTGTGTAGTGGTTAAATTCCTTTAACAGTGAAGTGGTGGTTTAATAGATAACAAACTGGTCTTCTGCCAATGAGACCACTGACTATTTCTAAGAAGGTATCTGTTCGTACAGCTGCAGGTTTTGTTCAGGGCCAGTCTACGAGTCATCTAATATAGGGGCTGAGATGTAGTGCCATTAGAATGATTCAGTCAGCAAACATGATCAGGTAGCTCTACCTTAACATGATGAAAACAATTGTTATCAGCAAGATTTCTGTTGACTGACATTAACATGAACAGGAAAGAGAAGGAGGGAAAAGGATAGGAGAGGATGAAAGAGGAGGGGAAATAGAGGGGAGGAAGAGGGAAAGGAGGAGAAAAGGGGAAAGGGGAAATGGAAAAGGGAGGGAAGGACTCAGTGTGACACAGTCAGCTTTTACTCGCATATAGAGGTGTACATGGAAATTGAGAACTGAAACCCTGCTTCTGAAAAATTATCTATATATACAGGGAATTCAGTGCGACTCTATACATATCAGGCTGCTTTCCAGCTTGGACATCTTGGAGTCTGGGATTTCAGCTTGAAGAAGTTGATTGTCTCTTCCTAGCCTTCTCTTTCAAAAAAAAAAAATTTTTTTTTAGTGCCAACTAGTTATTCTAGTTATTCTAGTGACTGGCCAGCTCAGTAACCAACTTCTCAACCACCGTTGTGCCTACTATCTTTTCTTCTACAAAGGGCATACTGAAAAAGAAGCAAGTCTGTATCCTTTTTGCTTGTTGATTTTTTAATTTAAAAGGTTCTGAAAAATTAATCATAGATTTTACTTTAAAGATAAAGGAAATGTTAAGCCTTATTTCTGCCATTTTCCTAATCGGTTTTCTTAATTCATTTTGGAATGAATTTTCTCTGCTGAGTTGAAAGGGTCAGTGTATTAAATCCTTCACAGACAAATCTTTACCCTTAAATACCTTAATAAACAGCCTTTGTCACAACGAACCAATTAGAAAATATATAGTAAGTTTGAGTAAATAAATACTGTTTTCCCTTTTATTTAATCTGGAATCACATTGCTACTTAACAGTGTCATCATTTTCCAGTTGGCCATAAAAAACGCCAAGACTAAAGGATTTCATACAGTACTTGGTATGCAGTACCATGACACTGAAGTAAAAAAGAAAAACCACCCAAACCATTTTCAAAACAAAGGTTGTCTTTTTTATCAGCTGGAGTGATTAACCTTTGAATCAGAAACTTTCTTAACCTCCTTGCTTAAGGATGGATGCATTTCTGGGTGATGGACTTGTGCTTTGTCAAACACATACTAGTTTGAACGTGGAGGAGCTCAGGCTAGATAATCTAAAAATCCTTTCTGGGTTGAATTCTTACAAATCTGTAAATAAGTTTGCTAAAGCAAACAGGACCTGCAAGCATAATGTGAACAATAAGCAAACAAAAGCAGCAACAAAAATAATGTAGAAAACCCACCTTAAAGAATCAGAGCTTCTTGAGCTTTCCCTCACAGTTTACTTTTTAGAAACTGAAGACAGCTTAAGTGAAAAGAAGTGATTACATTTAGAATCACAAAATACAGCTAATTATAAATACTGGTTAATTGCTATGATTTAACCTGGAAGATGAATAAGACCAGTGAATATTATCACCAAAAACCTATATACATGGCAACACCTTTATTCACTTTATGGCAGATTTTGACACATAGTCTGTCCCAGAGGATTATCAGCATACCACAGCTCGTAAAAAACCTGTAGTTTTTCCTAGCAGCTGTTTTAGCTTAACAAGTGACCTTTTCTTCTTGCATTTCCTAGCAATCCCTCTTTTTGTGTACAATTATGTCACAAGCATCAGAATGAAGGACAGAGTCAAAACGTAGATCTAGTCTGAAATATAGCAACCTTGAAAGACAATAATGTTTGAATGCTGGTTTCTAATGAGGTTTCTCTCACTATTTAACCCCTACTTGAAAGCTTCTTCTGTAGCTCTAATCGCACTTGTTATCTTTTTTTTTCTTTTTTTCTCCTTTTCTGTTTCTTCTTTTCAAATAGATTATAGAATCAGAGAATGATTTGGGTTGGAAGGGACCTTCAAGGGTCATCCAGTCCAACCTCCTCTGCAGTGAGCAGGGACATCTTCAGCTAAATCAGGTTCCCCATAGCCCTGTCCAACCTAACCTGGAATATTTCCAGGAATTGGGCATCTACCTCCTCTTTGGGTAACCTGTGCCAGCGTTTTACCACCCTCATCATAAAAAAATTCATCCGTCTTTCCAGTCTAAATCTCCCCTCTTTTAGTTCAAAACTATTACCCATTGTTCTTTTGCAACAGGCCTTTCTAAGAAGACCATCCACAACTTTCCTATAAGCCCCCTTTAGGTACTGGAAGGCCACAAAAAGGTTTCCTTGGACCGTTCTCTTCTCCATGCTGAACACCACCAACTCTCTCAGCTTGTCCTCATAGGAGAGGTGATCTAGCCTGCTGATTATTTTTGCGGCCCTCCTCCACACAGGTGACCCTCTCCAACAGATCCATGTCCTTCTCTTGCTGAGGGCTCCAGAAGAGGAGGCAGTACTCCAGGTGAGGTCTCACGAGTGCAGAGTAGAGTACCAGGATCACCTCGCTCAACCTACTGGCCATGTGTCTTTTGACACAGCCCAGGATATGGTTGGCAGATAACCAGAATTCCTTTCAATATTCAAACTTACACAATGATGTAAGAACACTGGGGATATTTCTCAATCCCTTTCCTAGTCCTTTCTAACATCTTACTTATTCTTTTGATATTTTCTGCAGCAGAGAGCTGAATTTTTCATGAAATTACTAAAAGTGACTCCACGATCTCTTTGAGCGATAACTGAGAGCCTTTCATTATATATATATTTTTTCTCTGCACAAATAACTGCACCTCAGGAGCTGTTATCATCTACTGCTCTCATAGAGCTTGCAAACTCTGTTCTTCTCCAGCAGTACCACGGTCCTCCGGTTGTTGCTCAACCCACACCACTGTTGAAGCTACTTGCTCCCCTTATTCCCAGATTTCCTGTTTCAATCATTGTTGGCCGTTGTCCCTTGCTTTCCAAATCAACTGCACTCATTTCCCAGCTGATGATCTCCATGGATGTTTACCATAATAACTGTTATGTTTCACATCTGCTAAAGGGGCCTGTAACAGAACTACCAGGGATGACACATGCTGAGGGTGGAGATTCTGCATCCCTGTATGCGTCAAGTGGTCAGATTCTTGTTCCATTCTCTCAATTTGCAAATTAACACTACTCCCAATTGCAAAACATATCCTTTATCTGCCAAGGAAGAGGTTAGCACAAGCACAATATTCTTTTACAGCCTAATTTTACTCCAGATATGCTGGTTTGGGCAATTATATATAGGAAAAGCAACACAGGTATTTTAAATAATTTTCTAGATTTCCTTTTAATTCCGATTTCGAGGCATCCAACACATCTGGGACAGTTAGTATCAAGATAAAAACTATTCCAGCAATGAGTCACTAATAAGCCCAGACCTCAAGTCAGCATTTGTTAAATAATGATATTGCAAATTTAGCTGACTTTTGACCAACATTTTCATTTCTGAGTTTTGTGACAGAAGAATCCTTCAGAGTGCAATGAGTAAGTAGGGATGGATATAATCAGAGCCAGTGTGAAGCCTCTCTGGTGTGAATTTTATCACTTTAAGAGAGAAAAGGATGAAGTACTCTTATGAAATTCCACCATTACTCTGGAAAGAATGAAACTAATCAAGCAATACCTGTATCTCCCTAAGGAAAGGTCAAAGTAAAAAAGAATACTGAGATAACAAGATGATTCAGCAGACTGGAATTGTATTTCTTTTAACTTGACATTTACACTGAATTAACATCCTGAATGTACTCGGCAAGCAAAGAAGCTCAAAGCAAATCCACTTAGTTTTATATTAAGAAAATCCAAAATGTGCCAGGCTGACATGACTAAGCACCTACTGAGCCCTGACCATCCTGGAGCACGGAAGCATGAGCAGGGCAGAAGAGCTTTCTCACTTCTTAATAGTGAAAGAAAACATGCAAAAAGAAAAGGTTCTGAGGAGTAGCATGCAATTAATAAAAGGCCAATGCCAGACTGCCAACCACAGTTACACATTTTCTTCACAAAGGGCTGTAAATATTGATGCAGAAAGGACAGTTGAAACGATGTGAGAGTCAATTCTTTCAACTTGACATTCAGACTGAATTAATATCCTGAACTTGCTCAGTAAGCGTGTGAGAGAATAGTATCAGGAAAGGCCTTTAAAGTCTTTTAGTGAGCCCTTGCAAGCCATACCAATAGAGAAACTAGAAAGCAATATCCAGGTGAATTATTTGAGTGAACTTTACTAGAGGGAGATGTTTTTAAATGCCCAGCTCCTACCAAAGGCATCAGAGCAGAGCGGAGTGCTGCTGGAGTTTACTAGGGATAGCTATGATCAGAAAACGGCAGCAATACTCGTTCTATTTTCTGTGCGAGGCGATGGCTTGTATGCAGTGTTTTACAGACTTATAATCAATCTCTAAGCATGTTCAAACAGATTGCTAATAGGAATAAAAAAATGCATATACTTCAGTGTTTACCAGGTAAGGAAAGCTCCATTCATCATATCAGTGTTTGCTCTATTGGGTTTTTTTAATTTAGGCTTAGAATATTTACGAATTTCTTTCTTTTCTGTTTCTGTGCAGATTGGTTGTATTCACACTTTGGTTACCTCTGATCTTTAATAGGCCAGATGTAAGTAGCAAGATCTCAGCTAAATGGGAACATACCTTTCCACATGCTTGGGGCAGTTGCAGGTGAAGTGTTATATTACAAGATAAAATGGATGTTACAGCCTTCAGACACACTGCAATGTTGTGCCTCTTCTACCTCGCACATGACTAGAAACAGAACAGTTCAATGTTACCAAGATCCCTTTGGTAACATTAGATCCATGTAAACATGTTACATGGCTTTTATTATCTGAGAAGCTGTTTAGTTGACAGATCTCCCACTTGAATTTAGATTACCACTTTGAAGTACAGCAGAAGGTCTGGAATATACCTAAAGGCAGCCCTAGCATGTACTCAGCTGTGATTAATCTACCTGTTTAGCAGATGTCAGTTGTACTACTAAAAGTCAAACAATTATCCACTCATTGCAAGCTGAGATGATTCCAACTCTAGCCAGAAACCATTGCTCATTGTCTTAAGACGCATATGGTATAGATGTTTTAAAAGAAGACCCATGGAAAAAAAAGATGTTTAACAAGCAGGAAAGTTAAGACTCAAACCCTTAAATCTTAAAAATTAAAAGTGAATGTTCAATCTTTTTACTTTCATATCTTGTAACAACAAAGGCCGCAAAGAGGGCAGCAGTTAATGAAAACTATATGAAATAGAAAAGTCAGAGAGGCAACAGATTAAGTGTCATCTTCTTAAAAATAAGTTGATATTCTCCAAGGGAAATACTGGCTACTTAGGATCACATCTTTTTCCTTCTTATCATTCACCTGTCCAGAAGTATATTGATTTACTACATAAAAATGCCTGAGATATTTGAACTGAAGATCTCTCTAACGAAGCAGCTGAAGAGTTCAGCTGACAACTGTATTACTAGTGAAGAGAAATTCAAATGAAACTTGTGCCTGATAAGAAGAGATGGAAAACTCTCTAAGTGGTGTGATAGATTGGTATCATTTCTCCTGGGAAGCCTCGGACACGTGCTCTTTCAGTGAAGGAGGCTCCCTGTAAACCTGAAGTGTCAGGTGCAAACTAAAAAGTGCCCACATAGTACCACTTTTCTTCCAGCAGGACCAGGTGTTTTGGAGAGCCATATGTCAGTACTTAATTTAAAAAAAAAAAGCCTCAGAAACCTCTACTCTAAATATTTCACAAGGACTGTTCTTACTCTGCTGGAAGATGCTCTCTGTTGGGGCACTTGCCCCAGGCTTGTCTGGCCTGTACAAGCTGCTCTGAGTCTTTGCTGCTGTCAAGCCAGCCCCTTCCTTCCAGTCCAGCCCTGTCCTCCCATCTTATCCTCCTGCCATGCATGCAAAGTGGGGGAAGAAAAAAAAACACACAACAAAAAACCTGATTGCCCTAGTATTTAATCCAGCTGAGTTACACTAGATATTCAGTCCTGTAGGATTATATTCTATTGAGGCTAATCATTAAAGGTACTCAGAATACTGCCAATCTATTTTCATTGACTCAGGTTAATAAAATGCTGCCTGAAATATAAGTGGTGGTTAAAATATTATTGGCCCAATTTCTGCCATCATTTTTCACTTGTGATAGTGGAGCCAGCTGCATAGCAAAATACTTGGAAATTGAAGTATGACCCCAGTTTTAATCTACTACAGAACACAGAAGCTAATTTCCACTGACTGACTGTGAAACAGAACCAAGTAGTGTGCAAAGCAGCAACAATTTAGTAAAGAGAGGAAGACTTCTATAAAATATCCTGGCTGTTTATTTCAATCACAAAGGAAAAAAACTAAATATAGACCAAAAAACCCCAAACCCCTCTAATAATACTGATTTGGATTGACCGTATAAACAACATAATTAGAATGTGAAAATTAGTGTGACTTTTCAACACTTCTTTGCCATATGCATGAGGCTCAGTAAGCTGAATTTGTATTTGTGCAAATGAGTATTTGCACCTTTCCCCTTGTTAAACCCGAAGGGCAATGAACTGTTATGTGAATGTGAGAGCTGCACATTTATTATCATCTCATGTCATACATACTGAACAAGGTGGAGAAGATGGAAAAAGGTTTAGACGGAACTGCAGAAACCCTCCTGGCATTTTTCAGGCAGGCTGAACTGCAACAACAGAAGTGTTTCATTCGCAAAGAGACAAATTACAGATCAATTAAGGTCAAAATTATTCCTAGTGTGACATTTTTGCACTATGAAACTGAATCACAAAAATGAAAACACCCTGTGGTACATGCAAATTTGAGACATTTCTGGTAGTACCCAAGTTTCCCTTGACTTCTCTCTTGTTCCTTGACAATATGCCTGACAAAGATCTAAAATGCTTAGGCTTTTAGTGCCTAGTTACCTCACAGAGCTCTTTTATTCAGGATGCTGAATCTCACAGGCACTTTAGTTCATCAGCTCCAAGGATTTCCAGGCCCTTTTGCTGCACATTGTTTTGGCTAAGCAACTGCTGTACAAGCACACCGGGACTCGGAGTCGTTTCAGGGTCAAGAGGAGATTATTTTATTTTTAACATCTAAATGTCCCAGTGGAGGATTATGTCAAAATAAAACACTGCTTATTTCCTGATCTGTGAAAAATAGTGAGGTTAAGTTTTGTGTATGTCCTTCACTTTATTCAAGACAAGAAATCTATCCATCAAAAGCTCAATCTGGGGAAAGGCCAGAAAGTCTGTTTCCCAACCGTCTCTATTTGAAACAGTATCCACGACTGCCTGAAGTCAAGGAAGAAAGCCAGAAATTTAGATTCATGTGCAACAATGAACTTTTTTATAGACCAAGCTGCCTTTAAGAAAGAAAACTCCAGTTTTCCTAACACACGCATTAAAATAAAAATTAAACCTCCATGGAAAAGAAAGACATGAAATAAGCACGTGTTTTTAAAAGCATGAATAGCTATGTCCATACTACTAAATAAAACCACTCCATAAAGCAAGACAAAGTTCTTGCACCCTATCATCCATCCTGCTTAACTGTTGGAATCCTTGGCTCCCCAGCACAGATTTGCCTTAGCACTCTCTAAGAAGATGATCTCAAGCCACCATGTGAAAGACAGAAAGCATCAGTGACAACTTCCAGGAGGTGGCATGGCCAAGGCTCCACCCGGTTCGGTTCCCTCCTTTCTACACAGTTCTTTGGCTTGCGCCGCAGACTTGCGCTCACCAACATCTCTGCAATATAGAACAGAGCATAGCATACCTACACTCAGCTCCACACTGTAAGAGCTGGAAGGCAGTCCTCGTGCCATTGCAGACACTTTGATTCGGGTAAATAAAGAAAATATGAACTACCGTGCTGAGGTCCACAGGGACAGTACCTAAGGTCCAGAGAATGCTCACAGCCAGACACTGTGTAGTACGGACATAGACAGCTTACACAATTTGCTTCAAGGACAAGGAAGGTCCCTGACCATGTGAAAAACATATCAACATTGAATATGCATAGTTATCTGCATGCATGCTCCTGGATGCAGAGTCCACACAAGCACACACACGAAAATATCTTCTGCTTCTAGTGTGTACAGTTTGAAAGAGCGACCTGCCCACTTCACATTAATGTTAAGTATTAAAGTATATACTGTGAGGACAACACAGCAACCAAAATGTTGTACCAATTCGTATTTAATCTGTTATATTACACATGGGTTTGCCTCCACTGAAAATTACTGTAGGTTTCATAAAGGAAGTATACATGTACCATTTAAGTCTAACTCTTTAGAAGGATATAATATTCACCATTTTAAAAAAATAGAGGATATAGTGATAAAAATACTAGAATAAGAGTAGTAGTTGAGCAAAATGAGTATCTTTTACAGGTAGGTTAGGCCACCTTAGCATTAGTCAGGTTAAGCTGAAATTATAGGATCAGAAAACATTGGAGATGTAAGACAGAGAAAAACTGGGCTTAAACTGGATAGAGATAAGCTTTAGTGCCAAGTAGCTAGGAAATGTAAATTTTACCTTATTTTAATTGTGGTAAAATAGTACAATCAATCTCATAACTTTATGTAGTTTAGTACATTCCTATTCTTAAGATAATAAAAGCCTGACAGCTCAACTGCATTCCTCTGGCCATAAACTTTGAACCTGTGTTTATGCAGAGGTTCTCATGCAGATGTGCAAGTTATTCAACTGAGCTAGCCAAAAAATCCTAGGTAGCCAGTGGATTAGAAACTAATGAAACAATGGAGTAGAAAGTTTGGAACAATGTTTGTTTTACATTTTCTCTATTTACCTTTCTTCTTTTACATGCCTTGGGTTTTCATTCTGTAAGCACATAAACATAATTTGCATCCATTTCATAACTCTGTAGCATGTGGATTTGTAGGTCATAATGGCATGACATCATTCTTCACCACATCACTAAGCTCTCAGGTACAATTCTTTCCGGTTATTAATGACAATGTGTACTTCCCCAGGCATTATAGCTGGACCTCTCACGATTTTCAGCAGTGAAAGGAGGACCAAGGAACTGATTTGAGGCAATAGATATTACAAATGTCCACGGTCAAATCCTACAGTCACAAGTAACACAGTGGAAGTGGACTAAGAGTGGAAAAAGTCAAAGCAAACATCCTTGTTAAACCTCTTTGCTCCACCAAGAAAAAAAAGGCAGAACTACATTTTGAACTGTGACTGAAAACTTCACTATATACATTATGGCTTACATGCAGTGAACCAAGGCCCTCTGTTTTGACTTCCCACCCAGACAGCGCTGGCTGGGGACTGGTGTAAGTACTCTCAGGCAATTGCACAGTTAATGTGATATCAAGCGCATGGTGGCCACCAGAGAAGGAAGCCCTTTGGCTTTGCACATTTGTTCTTTTTTCACTGCACAGCAGCATCCCTTTGCAGATACATCCTCAGAAATGTTTCTCTGAGAGAAAATGCCACATTGCTACATGTAGGACAACTTCTTTTGCTTCCAGTCTTCTGCCAGGGACTCTGCTGAGGTCACAACTTGGTCTCTTAAGTGGAATTAAACTACAGGAGAATAAGTTAGTGTGGCTCCACTTTCAGTGCTGAACTGTAAGTAACAGAAAAACACATTCTTTACCCTACAGAACACCCTTCTGTACATTTAACCTTTCCATTTTTATAACTAGTGAGCAAACCAAGAATCTTATGCTTTTACTTATCAGGAAAGACCTTTACTAAACCATGCTCTGAGCTGAGACATCATGAGTGCTCAGTATTGATGTACACCATTTGCTGTAAACTGAAAAACTTGTGAGACCGCAGCCAATTTTTTATGGATATAATGCAACCAGAGATTAAAGCATCAGATCTTAAATTTCTATTAGCGTGTTATTAAAG
Source organism: Buceros rhinoceros silvestris (assembly GCF_000710305.1). Classification (NCBI taxonomy): domain Eukaryota; kingdom Metazoa; phylum Chordata; class Aves; order Bucerotiformes; family Bucerotidae; genus Buceros; species Buceros rhinoceros. Next base: position 17,586 of record NW_010416025.1, on the reverse strand, counting down.
ATTGTGACAGGCTTATTTCCTCCCTAGTTTATCTAAAGAATGAAAAATGGCAAACCCAATAAAATCTTATTTTCTGGCCAGCCATTAACTTGATTTACAATGAGTTTGTACAATGCCTGATTTATGCCAATGTTGTATTACTGCTTGTCTGCAAAAGACAAACAATTAGCTAATGATTTACACTTATGCAAGTGCAGAGGAAAGAAGATCATAACCTTTTCGCATGCCTGTTTCCCTTCCTGCATGCTCAGACCTCAAAAAATGAAGATGAATTTGGTGACGTGCTTCAATAGTCAGTCAACACTTTTTAATTAGAAATACATGGAACAACCCTGAGTGAACATAGCCATCATCCATGAGCTGGACGTGTCTATGCAAGACCTGACAGCAGCTGAAGTCTCTAAACATTTGAAAGGTATTTTACATTCGATTGACTCACTGTGCTGTGCCTTTACTCTCCTAAAAGTCAAGATACTGCTGAAATTACATGCCTTGCAGCTATACACAAAGAAAAAAATGTTAGCTATCTCCTTTATTTCTCAGGGTTTCACATTTTTCTCTGGTGTTACAGAAAACACTGGATTTTGTGCCCTTGGGACAGACTCCTTCAATAAAAGCTGATATTAATATAGTGCACAAAACTGAAAGATTTTTTACAGTTGAAAGCAGTGAACACCAAAAATCAATGCAGTATTTACAGTGTCTTCATGATACCTACATACCAAGCTTTTCACCTCCTGGCAAACCCTATTAGTTATGAAAGAGTACAAGAATAAGTTAGGTCTTGAAAAAATAAGCACGCTTGTAAATCTTCCACTGAAATAAGTCTAAGCATCTTTTTATTCCAGCAGGCTTCCCATTAAAAACAAACACATAAATAAATAAGTAAAGTAAGCTTATAGGAAAAATCAGAGCTTGCTTCATTGTAATATCCCTGAATAGAAATATAATGATAAAACTGTCTGAAATGTGAAATGCTGACATCTGAAAATTGCTTGTGCAAATGAACACAAGTATTTTTAAAGTCCTCATGAAATGAATGCCAAAATTCAGTGTCAAAATACTACAGATTGCCTCAATAGTTATGCTATGCTTGTATTTTACATAATGACTGGCATTAAGTAACAGTGACATAACAACATAATCATTTAACTATTGTACCATTTCTTTTAAACCATTGAAAACAGGTACTGTTTTTTACGAAATAAATTGATACACTGTATCCTCTTTTCAAGATGAAAGTGTTTCCTTGTTTTGCTGTAACACAACAATTCACTTCTTTTAGTGGGACTCATCTTACATGTCTCAAGCTGATAAAAGTTGTCTACTTTGGGAAAAACCTCCTTGGATGTGACTTTATTCAGTGCAGAAAGAATGTAGACAAAAAATAGACTACAGAGATGCTGAAAAGGCCTTAAATTCTACACGCTTTCCTTCTGTAGAGTAGGAATAGTAGTATCATATTTACAAAGGACTGCAAAATCGGTGTATACTCACAACATTTTCAAACTGCCAAAGGAAAAAAGAAGGAAGGAGGAGATCCATGTATGTTAAAAGCGGCATCAGTAAAGGAGAAAAAGGAAGCAATGAAACTCATGGTCTCTGAAAGACGAGACAGGTTACAGAAATCATAAAAAAAATTTTAAACAGAAAAAGAGTTGATATGCTAAGAAATCGATATTTATGTAAGACCATTTACAGATTGTGACCTGATTACATATTTACTAATTAACTTCTTGTGACATGGTGAATTATTTTTTTGCCTTTTTTTTCAAGTATTCTGTGACTCTTTTACGAATAATTTTCACAATAGCTGTCCCAGATATCACCTCACCTACAGGATTCTGAGACATTTCATCATGGCAGAACCCAAGAAAACTTGGTAATAACCAAGTCTTCAAAGAACTGCTCACTGATACATACTATATGGAGCCCAACAGATTTCAGTGTTCCTCCTCTTTGAAACAACAACAAAAAAAATTCAGCTGCTTTGCTGCTGAAATTATGTAGAAATCCAAAGAAAACATACTATTACGTAGGAATGTGAACTGCTCTCGTAATTTAAAGCTCATTCTCCTACCAAAAATCCCAAATCAAACAATAAACACACATGTCCTGATTATTATCACAGAATGTTCCTGTTATCATAGAATGAAAAAAAAAAAGTCCTGTTATTGGCTTTGTGTTTCAGCTGCACTTGCAGAATTTAGCAAAGGTCAAACAACTGTCCAGCAAGGAGAAGTTGAATATTGATTGTTGTGTGCCAGTTGAAGGCTGTACAGAAAACTTGGAAATACTGATTTTCATTATTTTTTTATGATACTGGTTATAAGCTGTATGATTACATCACTTTGTAACATTTGATAATCTAGCAGACACCTTTCACTACATTTTGTTAATATTTATTTCAATTCTCTCAGTCTAACATGAGACTTATATTTCAATGAAGTTCCCGTATCCTCGTGATAATGTGACAAAAAAACATCTATCCATTCATACGCAAGTTGAATCTCTTTTTGCTTGTCAGTTGTAATTACTGTATCTTTACAGCAAGGTTTAAGAATGAAAGGCAAAGTCATTTATAATTCTTCCTCAATACCACCAGAAGCCAGGAGAGACAGAAGACCCAAAGGGCAGAAATAAAATCTATGAACGCAGAGTAAAAAAAAAATAACAAGATGATAGGTTGTGTAATAAGTATAGCTGACTGAGCATAGATGCAGTTAGGGTCAAACATATTTGAAATTAAGTTAAATCCCAAATGTACTTGATCACATTCAAAAAAAGATGAGCTACAGGAACCAAAGGACCAGGTCTACATCATCTTCACCTGAATTTCATTTCTTACAAGTCCTTTGTTTCATTAAATAACTAGAAATATTTTGAGCTTTGCTTCTAAAAGAAGGCCTGTGACTACAAACCTGGTTTTATTTAGGGCCTTTAGAAGAGAGAGTTAATGGTACATAATTGCTTTATCAGTTTCCTCAAACTAAGTCATAACTTCAGCGCCATCGAAGACAAAGTTTCAGAAAATCATGTTTCTTCATAAATAGATATATGAAGCATATGAAGGAATGATGGAACAATTATTACTTTTCCTACATTTTGTATTATGTGAAGACAATTTCTTTTCAGTTTAAATCATTGAGCATTCTGTCCTAATGTGCTGTCTTCCTACAAACAATTATTTCCAAATGAGCTGGAGAATTGGAAACAGTTACAGGAATGATGCTCCTACTTTATAATCCTTTCCCATCTACATTAATGAACCATGATGCCATAACTGATTTTGCAGATATTATTACCTGTTCCAAACAGTACAGGCAAAGTAGGATTAAGGAATCAGAAGTCATAAAAATCTACAAATCTTTACTTTTTCTCTCAGATTTTCTTTGTGAGCATGGGAGACCTCAAAATCACCACTGCAATTTATATCCAATGCTTTAAAAAATATACTAGAGTCAAAAGATTACCATACAAAATTTACAATTCGTTTATTCACATTTACAATTGAGTCGCAACTTCATTACTTCTTTAAAAAGGGACAGAAGCACGTTTCTTTCACTAAATTGGGTAATTTGAAGTCTGGAAGAGGAATAAGAGAGAGAGGACCAGGCAGCTCTTTGCAGTGTAACCCTGACTGTCCCCATTCCCCTGCAAGGTGACGACACTCATAAAGCTTCAGGGGATTAGATTTAAAAAGGTGCTACGGTTTTGCTATGACACGTGTGTCAGGTGCAGCCACCTGACAAGAACCTGACAATGACCAGGGCTCACCAAAGACCTGATAAAGACCAGCTCAATGTCTCACAGTCCCTTAGCCTGCTTTTGTCCCGTGTTTATCCCCAACTAATTAGAATGTCCTCAGTTCACACTCGACTAGGGTATAACTGGAGCCCTGACAGAAAACTGGAGTCGATCCTCCTCAAAGCACAGGTTTGCAGCTGCGTGCACTTCCCTTGGATTGGGATGCCATCCAAGGAAACTTCAAGACTGAGTGAGTCCTCACTCCCTTTGTGGTGAGTTAATTATTTCTTCTGGATAATCTTCAGTGAATCCTCATCCCTTTTTGGGAGAGTGATCTCTTGGTTTTGGGCACCCCTGAGTGGGAAATTTTCTCTTCTGTGAGTGTGTGCACATTTTTTTTTCTTTAATGGTATTCCTTAAAGCTGAGGAATTTGTTGTGTACTATTATATTTCCGCCTGACATTCGAACTTGTAATTAACTTTGATCTGTTGGAGTGCCAAGCAACTTCGGTTGCAATAAATCCACAGTTTTGGGCAACTACTGCTGTCTGGTTTTTGTGGATGCCTCCACAATAACATGGAAGTCAGAAATCACATACCACTTTTCAAAATAAACAACTGAAGTTGCTGTAAAAAGAAATAGTCAGTAATTCCACTAACTGAACTCACATTTTTGTCACTAGTTACACTAGCAGTTTATGAAGAATTGAAGCATTAGTAGGTGCACCATGAGGTGGAGGACAAGGCACAAGGCATACTCGGGTCTCATATGGGCTAGTCTTAAATTTTTCTTTTTTTTTTTTTTTTTTGGTTGAAAAGACAAAGTCAAAGTAGAACTGGGGTAATGACATGAAAGAATATAACAAATCTCTCATTTCCCCTCGCTGTTCTCAAGTAAAAAACAAAAAACTCAACGGAGTAGTACTGTCAGATCCAGTCAAAAGTTCACTTACTCCAGAACCCTGTAAGACAGTGTGACCACCGGCCCTTTGTCCACTTTAACACACAGTCTGTTGCACTGAGCAAGAATTGCATGGTCAGATGTGTACTACACTATGTGTGTAAGTCTTCATGCTGTGCTTACAGTCCTTTTTATTGTTCTCCATTTCCTAGCTACATCCATAAAGAGCTGCTGAGCTTTGTTCACACAGAACTTCCTGTGAAAGAAGACTGGCAATGAGATGAGCCAAGATGAGAATCTCCACAAAATCAATCTGGGAACTTTTCTTGAAACAAAATTCTGGGATTGTCCTTGTCCTTGGACAGGATTTCTGCATGCAAATGGGAGACAATGCAGGCTGAAGAGATCTCTTTTAAAAGTTTTAATAATTTTCATTAGGCTTGCCCATTTCAGTTCTCTGGACCCCTCAGAGGAGGATTTTAATCATTTTGTGCCTTCTGCGCTACAGTGATCATAATGCTAATCTCTGTAATTTCACATTTGGGATCCCACTTTTCAAAGTGTAAACAACTGACACTGACTTTATAAAGAACATTTTTCCAGAGGGAACGCAATAGTAGAGTCTGAGAAAAGCATCATAAGCCAAAAACTGGGAAAAAATCAAATTGCACTAGGATAAATAAACCATTCTCAGTTTCCTTCCCTTGTTTTGAAGAATGTGCATGAATAAAATATATGTGAGTAATACTTTGTGAAGGCGAAAACTTTACCCCTTTCTACTTACATGTATCAGACACATCCTCTCTAAAGGAAAACTTAAAGAAGAAACTGAATTTCTGCATCTGCAGGAAACAAGATCAGCATAAGTGAAAATATGGACTTGGAGGAAAGAAAAGTCTAATAGAATATTTGTGTTTCTCTATGTCTTAAAATCTGATGCACTACCAAGTTCTCTAACAGCTTCTGAAACCAGTTTTTTCTTCAGCTTTGTTTTAAGTGTTATATTGCTTAACATCTCTAAAACGCTCTCACTATTCAGTATTTGCCTCCTCTGAGCAAGTCGCACAAGGACAGCAGTAAAGACCATCTGCAGAACCAGACTCAACTGTCCAGATAAAGCCATTCCGGAAAAAAAAAACCAACCCGTAACTTTAAAGAAAATAACCTGGGCAATTCCTAAGGGTCTTCAAGCTTGATGAATGACAACAGCTCTAAGATAATAGTGCAGTCACACTGTATTACTGTTTAATGGCATTTGCTGTTAACATTATTCATACAGGGATGCTATTGACTTGTAATTTGTCGAAAAGATGAACTTTTTTAAAAACCTGTTTTACTGAAATCCTTGTGCATTTTACCATTATACAGACTGCAGATGATTTCATACTATCTATGAATGCCTTGAGTGACAGAACGCTACAGCACATGACTAAATATCGAAAAGAGAAAAACAGACCTATAATTACTGTCCCTGCAAAGAAAAAAATGCAGGCACTGTGCCAATTCTTGCATTAACTATCCCAAATCTATTGAGCTATTTCTTCCACCTCAATTAATTTACATGGCACTATTAATAATGTCATAATTCCTGTACTCTTGATTTCAGGGTGCAATACCATTAATGCTAAAATGCTCTAATGTAAAAACTTCTATATATCTTGCACAAATATGAAAGGAATATTTTAGAAAATTTACCAAGCAGCTGAAGCACTTACTACATTTGCAATGCTCCCACATTTCTTCTGATATATAAGACAGATGGTCACAGAATGACTTTAATCTATGAGGCCAGCACATTGGGAGCTAATGAATTACTTGCCCACACCAGAAAGTAAGAGCATTACAATGGATGTAGTAACCTCTCTTAGCCTTTTTTTTTTTTTCTAATAATACCCTGATTTTATGTAAGAACTACTTTGTAGTTTTAGGTAAGAACTACTATATTTTTATCTGCATATTGCTCATCTCTTCCTCCAGTTTGCAACCTGACATACTTTGGCATTTCAGAATCTATCCGGTTTATGACAACATAGTTAGAGGACCGCAGACCAAAGGGAAAAGTCTGTATTTCAGTGACTTTGTCACACTATGTTCTTTGGAAATTTATATATATGCCACAGGAAATTTATGAAATGCAAGATTTCAGGATTATGGTACTGGAGACAGTTTCTGGTACCTCACAGAAAGCTAAGGACTGATGAGTTTTCTGATTGAGATTCCTTTTGCTAAAATATATCAAGGAAATATTTCACAAACACCAGAAAATCATTAGACGCTTTGTGTATAAATTTAGGGTTTAGCTATTCAAGACTTCGTAAGTGTGCATGCAGCTGTTTTGACCCTTAGTCAAAACAGTTTTAGAGAGTAGACATGATCTAATCCTCACTGGAGTTCCTTTGTATTTAACAAGCATTAGTTCCCTAAGACCTGTCCTCCAACAGGTTATGCAAGATTGGATTAGATTCTTTTTCAGTTCCACCATTTAAAAAATTTCTCAGGACCCTCTACCCTCAGCACCCCAGAGGCTTCCTGATCACTCTGAAACCACACATTTCACGTTGTGGAAAATGCTATTCCATCTCTCTTTTTTTTTCTCCAACAGTCAATCCATCAATAAACCCAGTCTTCCACCCAGTCCATCCAGTCTTCATGTCTAAATACAAAACAGCTATAGATTGCACATTATCTTCTCTATGATACTTTGTTCCCCCAGCATGTTTGTCACAATGCCTTGAGACTCACCAGGGAGATCGGTGAGATTACTACTACTTTAAGTATAACTTGAATGAAAAAGGGGAATAAAATAACACAAGCCCACATTTAGAACAGGCAGGTAAAAAGCATGTGCTATGGAAGCTTCATCCCCACAAATATTTGTATGTTGTGGGTGATGGCTGTTGTCCAGAAGGGCAGTGAGGGCTGAAGGAAAAAAGAGGCACAAGTTTAAGAAAGTTGTTCCTTCTGCACATTCCAAGATCCAGCTCCTTTTTTAAGGTGATGGCAAAGGATATTGTTGGGACCTGACACGGTCTGCAAATTCACTTTAATGGTTTACAATCAAAGGAATTTTTTTTCCCATATTACTATTGCATTAGCATTAAAGGCATACTAATGTGCGATTCATCAAAGGGATTTTACTGGCTCGCTCAGCACTGAACTAAGGAAAGATTTCCCATCTGGGCTTCAAGTGTTCTGAAAGTTTTGACAAATCACGTAAAACACACAACTTAATTCCTTATCACTAATCAAAAAGTAACCTACACCCACATTAATTCTCTATGAGAGTTTCTAGTCAGGGATTTACTCCCTTTTTTTTTAACCATTTAACACCTTTAGTTAATTCATCTGAATGTTTTAGAGAATATCTTTTAAGAGAACATCTATACACTCATTTCTTTCTCATGATTCATCACTAAACCATTCATCATCGTCCCAAGAGTATTCAAGCTTCACAATACCACATCCCTGGCAAGGTCTTTTGCAACATTCATTTTGGATTATCTGCAGGACACCTTAAACCAGTCAGAGGAGCGTCACTGTAGCAGCATTGTAGTAGTAGTGGTAATAGTAGTAGTATTTAACTTTTGAATGTGGCCTAGAATTACAAGGAGAAGCTGATCCCTGGGATAACTCTGCAAATTGCAGTAGAATTGCATTACTGTAGAGTTAGGTCTTGACAGATTAAGAAGAAATGTCATCATCCAAAAGCAGGAAGAAATGTTTGCATGGATGTCTTATTTATAAACAGGCAAACACATGCAATCTTCACCCAGATACGCTGGTTTTCCTGGAATGGAGTATTTCCAAACTACAAAATCAGTATCTTTATGGATGTTATCTATTAGTTCTGAATAGAGCTTCAGGAGAATTAAAAGCTTGGTCACGACCTCCCCCCCTCCACCTTCCTTGAGGCTTTCTGTGGTCTTTTTAATTTCATTTTGCTTTATTATTGTTTTGTTGTCTATCATCAGTACTTCCAAATTTGATGGAAGAGAAATGCAACATAAGCCTCAGAGCAGTTTGCACTATCAACAGCACACAGCTGCTTACCTGTTTAACGGCGTAAAGGAGACGAACGTAGCAGTACATCATGACCATCACAGGGATGACCAAGCAGAATATGAAGAGACAGATGATATAAGATGTGGACTTAGCTGACTCTGATGACCAGCGTACTGAACAGCTTGTACCCGCACCTTCTACCCCGTAACTGCTCCAGCCAAGCAGGGGTGGCACAGTCCAGACCAGGGAATAAATCCATGAACCACCGACCGCCAGCAATGCCTTCCGGTAATCAGCGTTGCGCTTGTTGCACAGGGTGAGAGTGCTGTAGCGTTCATAGGACAGGACAGCCAGGGAGATCAGGGACACGATGCCTGCAATGAACGAGCAATTTAAATGTTTACTTTCATAACTTCGTGCAGTATCCGTTTTAAACCCCAAGAAGCTAGACGCTGTTCTCACTATTACATTTTAGAAGCCACAGTGAAAACTATTTCCATTATTCTCGTTGCTTACATCTCACTGGATCTAGTTTCTCTGTCCATCATGTCAAATTTTCTTTAACTCATTTATTTTATATTGGAAGATTTTCATACTCTACGAGCTATAACTCTTCTAGTCAGGTTTTCAGATATGGCTGTTTTAATATTACCCAGGGGAAATCCATTTTCCACATGAGCTAGTAAAATGTTGAAAGATTCTCTTGATAAGAAATATTCCATTTTTAACATCCATGAGCATTTTCAAATATTGCATTGAATTTTATCCAGGCAGAAGGCTTTATATTCAAGACTGCAAGCCCAAAAACGCATTTTGCACTTCTGCAACTAGATACAGTTCTGACCACTTGTGTATGGAAACAACAGACAACCTTTGGCATGAGTGTGATGTGGCAGGTTGTAACTTTATTTACATATACATCATGTTATTATTAGTCAAAAAGTGATTTAGGTTAATATTGAGCTCTAGGTGTCAGAGACCAGTTATATCCTCCAGTGGCAGATTCAAAAATCTGGGTTGTAGGACATTTCCACTTTCTCTTTCAAGGTTCAGAGTCTTAACCCCTCTACAAATCTTTACGGGTTTGCATGGCAGGTTCTTAGTCCCTCTCAGTATGGGAGGTTGGCTATTTCCTGTGCTTCTGTTCTCTTTGCAACTTTCTTACAGGTCTTGGTGACTCAGCACTGGATACCAATTCCCAGGATTTATGACAGAAGGAACTTGTTTGAAGAAATTTAACACCATCTTTTCCCATGGGTTACAGGCCCCACCTTTTGGTCCTGTAAGATGAAAAATCTGAATAGATCTATGTTAATCCATCTCTTTCCAGGAATAAATTTCTTGATTCTTGCCATCAGTAACAGCCAACTATACAGTAGCATATACTATACAGTATAACTATATATAGTTGTAACTATATATAACTATACAGTATAACTGTACAGTATACTATACAGTATAACATATACCATACAGCATAACTATACAGTAGTCAAAACTATCTGGTTTTGAGTGGTACCTACTTCTAGCAAATCTGTTAACAGGAAAGATTGTTTTCAGGGAAATTCACAGCTGTGATGCATTTTTTCCCCACCTAACTGTGAGCTTCTTCTATAGCTCCTTCACAGGTGTGGGATGGAAGCAAGTCAGAGACTATCCTGGGGATAGCACTAGTCTATCCCATTTGTAGGCAAACACCTCCCACACATCCTCCCACAGGGCACTGCAGGTATTCTCCCCAGACACAGCATTTTGCTTCTCTTTCCCCCACAATTCAATCACTCATTTCTGAGTTAGCTTGATGCGGGCACAGCTATTCCTGCCTCCCTGACAAAAAGCTGCAGATACTCTGTGCAGAGCTAGGTATCATAAAGGAGTCAGTGGGAATGAAAGTACTGCTTCTGCAATAGGACATTTTATTCCTCAGGGGAAGAGATGGTAAAAGGGTGTGAGGAGAAGGCAACTTCTGATGAAGAAAACATCTTTCTTGTTACAAGAGCCTACTAAATTATTTTCTGTTTATTACTGGGAAGTCAGACCTAAAGAGTAGATACACTTACAGCTCTAAAAAGACCCAGCTCCATTAAAATCAACTTAATTAGAGTCTAAGAGTCTAACTTTAAATCTATTTTAAGGCTTGACTATTTTAGAGGCAGTGGAGACTTTTTATCATCCCTCATCTAATCTAATTTCCTACATAACATAGCTCTTTGAAAGCCCTTGGCCATAATGCCTGCATTAAACACATATCTCAATATCAGTGAAAAACCAGTGGGTTCTAAATTAGAAACTCGAGAACAAAGAATGTACCACTCACTTCCAGCCCACACTTACTTATTTTCACTTTCTTAGCATTGCCTCTTTCCATGCTTTTACCCGCTTGAGTAAAGAGCTGCTTGCTATCAAAAACATTTAGCTCATGTAGGTACCTGAGGCAAAAAAGTCCAGATTTTATATTTAAAACTTAGACCTCAGTAAGGTGATACAGATCTATTAATGCATTTCAGATTAGATCATCACAGACGAACAGAAAACAGTCTTGGGAACAAGAAATCTCTCTCCTCTAAGCTCTCTCTAACCTCTACAGCAAGGTTGTCTTATTCTTTCTTTACAGCTGAGGGCAACTGAGGACACAGCCTCCCTATTTTGACGAGATGGCAGGTGAGATGTACTTTCGTTAAGAATATCCAACAGTCCTGTGGGTGCAGCGTTGCCTAGAAAACCCAAATGGGCTATTCAGACATCCTTAGTTCAGGGCCCCGCTTCCTGGATGGCTGCTCTAGCCATTGAGCTCTCAGGTCAAGTCTGGCTGCCAGATCCGGCTGCTCATCCTATGGCTGTGCTACTGACCAGCAGCTTCTCATTGTCATGATTTACATCGTTCGTTTACACTTCTTCACATTTTTGCCTATTGCCTAATATCGGAAAGATACTCAGCTTTTTGCACACTGGTATTTAGGATGGATGGCTTTATGGAGTGGATCTGAAGACGGCTGGCCATGAACACGATATTGCTTGCGTTGAGCTAAAGAAGAGTCTTGTCTTTAAGTGAAATAGAATTAACATTCAGTTATTAAATTAGGACCATAGCAATGTCAGTAAAAAATAGATCAAATATTAGCAATCAGTTAAAACCATAAAAATTTCCTTTAAATTATAGCAAATAATTTTTCTTCTCTACACAGAAGATTGGAGAGTCTTAATTACACACCTTGGCATCCTTACTCCTCTTTTCTTATAGAGTTCCACTGACATGATATAAACTACATTTTTCTCTGGAGGACAAGAATTCTGATATATGGAATCCCAACTCACAAATGTTAAAAAAAAAAATCAATATTTAGCTTTTTCTTTTTGTCACAGTAATATTTTAAGGTCTGTGCTATCCCTGAATTATTTAATATAACTGAAATTAACACTGCTCTGCATTGACTTATAATGGTTTGAAAACAACAAGGAAGAAAGAGAAAAGCACTGAAGGGGTAGTTCATAAGAGATATTAAAAGGTAAAAGAATTCAATATGTGGCTTATGTAGTTAAAATATACTAAACCAGGCTAACTACTTAGAAAAATTAGGAATACTTTGAAAGAATGAAACTGTTGCTTTGAAAGACAGAAAATGATGAAATTAAGTGTCATAAAAAGAATAGAAATTAAACTTTTTTTCTCACAGTGAGATACATTCAATTGAATTGGCTACAGGCAATGAAAAAACATATTACCCACGCGAGGGAGAAACAAAACCAACAGTGGCCACAGCAACCTTCTCTCAGTGTACTTAGTGTGACCTTGCACACAAAGTTGCAAGATCTGTGAGGACCCCCCATGACCCAACACTGCAGCTCCATCCAATCTTCACCTCAACACAGAAGTCAAGACTGGACAAAACCCATGTAGGATGCACATCAAGAAATAACCCTATTGCAATACTATGGTAGGTTATCAGCTCCAATATCTCTGCTGGCTAAAAACAGCTTCAGCTTTTTAATTTAAAAAAGCAATTTTTTTTTTTAAATCTCACTCCTTTGGCAGTACAGTAGCTGAATCTTGGGAAGATACCACTATCATTTGATCAATTATAGCAGATACACAGGCCTAATTTGTTGGACTGAAACCACAACACCTCATAGCACAGGAAAAACCAGGTTCTGTGTCAGGATGTAGTTTGACACAGGGTAGAAGGGAAATCAGGAGTCAGCTAGGTAACAATGAATGAGCTTCCAGCCAAAAAGTGATGATTGCCTTGCCCTTTACACACCTTTAAATAGCACCCGGTATGATTTTCTCCATAATTTTTCCATGTATTGAAGTTAGACTAACAGCTCCATAGTTTCCTCAGTCTTCCCTCATGCCGTTCTTGTAATCCAATTTGGATAAAGTAGAATAAAGTTTCTCACTTTTCATTGTGCTTCCTATTTTTGTATATCAGAATTTTCTTACTGTCATATGCACTAACCGTTGTGGCCTTTGGCACAAATCCTGCAGTTATCTGGTACTCTATTTCACACCCTCTTTCTGTCATAGAAAGCTCAGCTTTAAAAACAGAAAACAATTAAATATTTCAGAATTATGGCTGAGGAAAAAATATTTAATGTAATCTCCACCATCTTAATAACCAGAAAAATAATAAAAAATGCAAGTTATGAAGAAAATAATTATAATTTTAAAGCTAATCACAATGATTTATGCCAACATTTCATTCTTACTTTGCAGTAACATTTATAACTGTGTAGACTGCTTATATTAATTTCAAACGAGTAATGTTTTCTAAAATTGCAACAAAATTAAGTTTAGGAACTGCAAATCTAAACAGAATTTGCCTTCAACAAATATTTAGGGCCTCATGCTGGTGCCTAGCCAAGTAACTCCACAGGAGTCAATCACAGCAAAAAATGTTATTTGTTCCCCCAACATTTCATGCACACACAGGAACAAAGCCGAGGTTCTCACTGAACAGTGCTGAAAGATGACATAAAAATCCAGATTGCATTACAGGAACAAATAATTGTTCAAAAATTAACCATGGAAATAAGTGACTTTGTGACAAGCCGAGTCTGAGGCATGAGCCTTTCCTACACAGCAATTAGTTGCAGTGAACAGAGTGCAAGAAACTCAATTTCAAGTCATAAACCAGGACAGGCATCTATTTATAGGCTTATCATCTAAGACATTATCTATTATTTACTTTTTTTAAAAGATCTGTATGTTTCTTCCAAGCAGCACAGCACAGAGAATGGCTCTAGGTGAAGGACACAGCAAATCACTGTTTTGTTCCCATGAGTCTCAACTACGAGCATTAAATTTTCATATTAGTTTTTTGCTGGTTTATGCTGCTCTCTGATGTAATAATTGGAAATGGGATGCAGCTTGCCAATAGTCTGTGGATTATTAAAGCCTGAGAATGCCAGAGATTCAGCCTACACTGGGGGAATGGTTTGACTGTTAACTTATATATATTTGCTCTCTTAAAGCTCCTGAAGGTTGTTTTCCTACACCATGATTAAAGTCCCGGAGCATCACAGTTGCATGACATAATGTTTATCCTGCACTGTATTGTTGTTATCAAGGACCAGGGCTAATGAAAAGGTAAGCTGAGGCAGACTGAGCTTGGAGGAATGTGATAGCACCTTCTTTGATACAACATTAAGGGAGAACATTAAATCCAAGCACTCACAAGATTTTATTGCACCCAGCCTCCATGCAGATTGAATTTACTTGCAGTCAGTTTCTCATAGCTTTCATCCCCTCACACTCTCACAACCACAAGCACAAAGGTCTGGGCTCAAGAAGTCTGTCCAGGATCTCTTTTGTGCAAAGGGGAGAACAAGGGACTCCAGTTATTGTCAAGCCTCTTGCTTATGGGTACCTCCCTGGCAACAAACTGGGTTTTGGTTAGAGCTTTCATACACTTTATGAGCCCACTGTTGTTATGAAGTGGTCCACTGCTTATGAATTCTGCCAACACGAACCTTGGTATGTCTCAGGTAAGGCTGCTGTTCCCTGTTTGCTTTTTCTAATTTGGAAAAGTACCCCTGCCTGTAACACAGTCATCTGCACTCTCTCCTTCAGGGTGAGCTACCAGGGAAAGAAATGGCAGGTGTGATGTACTGTACCCTTGACACTATGCTCCTCTCAGCTGATGAGCTTGCTTGAGTCAACACATCCTCAGTTTTACTGCTGGGAATAGCATTCTTCATTACGTACACAGGCTGTTCTCAATATTCTTCTGTGGATTCTTCACCCCTTTCCCTTTGCAGATCAGCCATACCAACCTCACTAACTCCACAGCAAGTCCCTACCCTTCCTGATGCTGCTGCAGCTCACAGCCAAGCCAAATCCAGCTGACAAGACCAAGCCAGGGTGAGACCTGGCTGAGAGGCTGGTGTAAGGCAGGGAACCAGAGTCCACCTGGCCGAGCTGCTGCTGAGACCCAAAGCTTGACAGAGGCAGCTGAGCACCCCTGGGCATGCACTAGACCATCTGCAAGCCATGTACAAAATGCAGAAGATAAATCAAGGGGACAGTAAGTGCTGGGGTTCCCACGTGCACGTGCTGTCTACAGACCGTGTGCTAAGTCCAAAGGGACCTGACAGCAGCAGAGGGTAACCAACAGGAACTTCAGCCACCACCACTTAAATGTTTTGCTGAAGAAAGAGAAAATGATGTTTCACACATTTATGAGACTCCATACATACATGTGTGTGTGTATAACACCTATGAGGCAGCTTTAACCGATTCCTATGAAGCAGTTTTAACACGGTAAAGCCATCATGCACCTGGAAGTAGAAAAGGAGCATGAACTGGTGGGCTGGGACTCAACACCTCCCCCTTTGAATCCAGGCCACCACGCAGTGGTAAACAGTGATCTCAAGAAAGAGAGCAAGCAAGAAAGAGCACAGTGCTGTAAGGACATTTGCATGGTGGAAGAAGTGTGCTCCGGTCTTCACTTAGAAATGCTGTGTTGGTAAATACCTAACATGAGCAGCAGGCAGGTGTCTCAGAAATGCTGCACGTCCTAACATATCCCTCCCTCTAGTCCCTCAAGTTTCAGCTGTTAAATCTGCTGCTCCATTAGCTGGAGAATATGATAAAATGCTCTGTGGCACTATGAGTCGAAGATAAGACATAAAAGGAAGAAAAGGTTTTTGTGATCAAATGCATCCCAAGCTGGGAATGCTAGGGGAATCCTGTGATGAGGTATTCTTCTGCTGTTTCTTCTGGCTGACGTCTTTCATTGTCCTTGCCCAAGCTCTCAGAGGTAAACAGAGAACAACAGCAGTAAGAAATAGTCTTCTTCAAATTAAGGTTCTTACTACCTCAATTATAAGGTTACAACTTTAATTCCAAGTTGTGCTACTGAACGGTATTACATAAATATGTTACTGAGTTATATGAAACTAGTCTGATTGGTGACTCAGTGCTGTTTCAAGGGAAGTTACTTTCCTGAATTTAAATGAGAACATTTCTGTCAGTTCTCTATAGAAATAAAACACTCCACACATGGAAATGAAACATAAGCAATCTAAGCAACTTAGGAGACATGATGTTTCCATCATATTTGCACTTCTATATCTCCTTAGAAGCCTGGTATCCTAGTATCATCTCTCAGGGACTGTGAGTGAAATACAATTTTTAGGTCTAATGTTCACAAGAGAGGTTTGGAAGCAGCAGAAGGGAAAGGAGCAACAAGCTCTCTTTCTTATGGCAGTTTAATCTTCAGGCAAAATTTTATCAGCTCTGGGCCGAAGTACCTTACCTAACACCTGCCGCAGCAATGGAGATTATAACAGTGCCCGTGAAGCAATCTCTATCATTAGCTTTTTTCCATCTTTCATGTTATAGTCAATGTTAATACTAATAAGCAGAACTACCGGCCTCTGCTTACCTTGAAGTCATAACAATTCTTCCACAAAAATACAATAATTTCCATCACAGCAGTTGCTGTCATCAGAGACTTCCCTGCAGGTGAGGAGGTTAGAATATTATAACGATAAAAGCAGGACGTGTCATAAGCTGACTCAGTGGGCAGGAGAGTTGACCTGATCATCATTGACCTGATCACTGACCTCCTCACAGCATAAGCACTTTTGCAAAAATTCAGAAACTTTTGAAGCACAGAATCATGAAGGAAAAAAGAATAAAACTTGCTAATTGTTTAAAAAAGCTCCAAACTTACTCTGTTTTGCTTTCTACCTCTAAGTCTTATAATACACACTTCACTCCTACGGTCAAATTAGAGAAAAACCTATCTCATACACAGTCTCCAGTGAGGTTCTGCAGGTTACATCTCCTTTTCTTGTGCAATACTGGAAATGCCACCAAGCGGCAATGAGAATGTTGATCAGTCTGCAAAATACAAGACAGGCAGCCCAGAATGAAACAAACTCAGCTAAAATTAACAGAACTAACACTAACTAACTAACTAACACTTCCACAGCTACTGGTGCTAGTGGGAAAGTAACATCAAATGAGCAAATCTGAGAGATAAACAAATGAGAGATTGTGAATATGAAATTCCACAAAATCATTTTTATCAAGGTTTGGGGTTTTTGGTTTGGGGGTTTTGGGGGGGGGTTTGTTTGTTTGTTCTTTGGAGCAAGAAGGACAAATGAATATTCAGAAGGGAGAATATATATATCTCTATAACGATTATTGTAGAGAGTGGCAGATATAAGTGGCTGCTGTTCCTTCCTTGCTAGCCCCCAGAATATTATCCACTTTTTCCTCTTCCCTCCCCCAAAAAAGGACATACGTATTTTATGGGTCAAAATACAGCTGCAAACAGATTTTTGCAGAAGACCCCAAGCATTTTCAGAATTAAAAAGGAAGCCCACTCAAGTCAGACTAGAAGTGAGCACTGGCCTTGGCAGATGACCACCCTGTACTAACCTAACTTGCTTGATGTCCTGGTTTGAGATGAAACTTCCTTGTTTTG
>NW_010416024.1:17346-19823 GCF_000710305.1 Buceros rhinoceros silvestris | reverse complement strand
GATGATGATTCTGTGATTCTGTGATTCTGAATAAAATAAGTTGCTGTTTGTAATAGGGGTTACTTTTTATAATTAGGGGTGGAATAAAATCTTCTGAGGCATAAACCATAGAAAATAATAATGATTGCAAATGTTCAGAAAGTTGAAAATATTTGATTGCTTTGGGGAAAAAAAATCTGTGTGTCTGAAAAGAATAACAGAATAATCAAGCAAGTCATGTTTTACTATTCCAGTCTGAGAGCCTTTTGGGTTTCCAGCACAGAAGGCAATTTATGGATCATCAATCTATTATTTGTAGAAGCAAAAAGGAAAATAATACTTTTGTCTGGAAACAATAGCCTTGATTCTGATGTTTTTGAAGCAGTAGTATATGCAAGTTTAGTTTATGTTTTTGCCTTTTTTACTATAGGCACCATTTTAGAATTCCAGCTTACTTCTTACAAATACTATTTGCATGTATCAGTCCAATAAACAGACATCTGGCTGCTAAATCTGCCTGCTCCTTTGGAGGTGCCAAATGAAGCTTTTAGAGCTAGTAAATATATGGTTATTGTACTTACATGCCAGGTCCTCAGGGTTCATGAGATTTGTCATTTGTGAATAATTGCTTTTGAAGTGGAGGTCAGAAACGAATTGAAGCTAGCCGTGGTTTGTAAACAAGACTCCCTTACCACGCTAACTTGATTGTCCCTCTTGTAATTTCCTTTGGCTTGCTTTTAATCTTGTTCAATTAAAGGAATTATAGAAAAATTAAAAGACTGATTGGGTTTGGGGAGACATACTTTCTAAAGTAAATCAAGCACGTTAAGAAAACAGCCTGGAGCGTTCAAAACTTTTCATGTCTATTTCAGGATGTAACTTTATATTCACAGGAATAATGTGGATCTTCATGTTACATAGACATGTAAGAAATTATTAAAGCATTTTCTTTGATAAAGCATTATACCTTCCAGCTAAAGTCTGAAATTCATCCAGTACCATATCTTAGCCCAGTCTAACTCAAAGAGCTGTTAACCTGTCCCTCGATGACTACCTATGTTTTTCAGACCTTTGCCATATGCAGTGTTCCCAGACATGAAGCTACAAGTGGTCAGGCAAAAGTCACTTGACCACTAGACAATCATTACAGCAAGCTAAGGCCAGTTCATGCCAAGGCAAGCACAAAAAATCCTGAGATCCTGCACTGTCAGGTCAATACAAAGCCTGTGGCCTTTTACTAGCAGTGGCAAAAATCACATTTACTGTGCTACAAAAAAGAAAAACCGTGGGCACAACAAGGAAAATAGAACAACAATAGAAAAAGCATGTAAGAGAGAGTATAACAATGGGTCTAGTTTCTCTGAAAAAGGAAAGGTTCACGTAACAGCGTGGCCGCAACCGTGTCATGACGTTTGGAGTTTGTGAATCACTTCAGATACTCCATTTTAACAGCAACTCTTTAAAAAAGGCTGAATAATTTTATAAAGATAATGCCAACACATTGTAGTCTCTCTCAAAGCGACATGATGAAGATGAGCAGATGCAAGCCTGTATTTGATGTAAAGATTCTGCAGAACTGATGACAAACTGGTGCCTTGCAATATGCATAAGGTTTTTTTTTCAAATTACATCAGTGTGTTTTGTATAACAAAGTATCATACTCTGTGGGTTGAAAAAGGATTTTTCATTACACAGGGGCTTCAAAAATAATTAGAATTTTTCAATGACCTGTTGCCATTTAAAGATTAGGGTTATGGAAAGCTATATAAGAATTTTTTTAAAGGGACTACGAAGTAATTTCATGCAGGCCTATTGTCGCCCAATATTTTAATATTCTTACTTCTCTCATCATTTTTTCACACTGGATGCTGGGAATTCAGTGTTCTGCATCTGCTTACAGGAGCTCTCACTGGCATAAAGTCAAATTTAATGCAATGCTCCAATAAGCAACTTTAATCACCCAGGACAGTGATGTTTGGCAGACCTGTGATTAAACTTGACTGGAAATTTTACATTGTAGATGTATTTTTTGATAAAATGTCAATTTGTCAAAATGAATACAGTTGGGATAAAGACAGCCTTTTTGATAAAATGCTTTGGGAGAAAGTTTTGACATTTAGTGCTGGGCTAACGGTTGGACTTGATGATCCTAAAGGTCTCTTCCAACCAAAACAATTCTGTGATTCTGTGATTTAAATCTCCTGAAATGAGTATTTTTTTGTTTTAAAAGTATTTTATTCCTAAGATTATACTGCGTCATATTAGAAAAACATACATGAATTATTTTAAAATAAGTAATGAAAAAGAATAATGAAATCAAAACAAAAGAAGAGACATTTTTAGACTGCTGATTCATGAACATTTTTTTGGTATTTTGAATATCTAATCCTTACTGAGAATGGGAGATCTATGTGATGAGAAAACTTTCCTCCCAATTCTATTCATGACCGTCCACTGGGAGATTGCAGTAAAATCTCAGATATATTGCATGCTGAACT
>NW_010416024.1:0-17162 GCF_000710305.1 Buceros rhinoceros silvestris | reverse complement strand
ATTGAGTCATTACTAAATTTTAATTATTTGCCTTTCTCATCACAGAGAAGTAACCCAGCCAAACTATGCCATTCTAGCTGGCAGTGATCACCTTTGGCAATATTCTTGTCATCTGCTGTAGGAATCTGCTTCTGAACCTTCTCTCAGTTTGAGCTACTGGGTTTAGATCCAGGCAACATGCCTGTATCTTCACTTTGTTAACTTGCTTTTGTTACATAGCTGTTGAAAATTATATCATATATAGTCCTGAAGTATATGCTGTTTCTCAGACAGCTGAAGTGAAGCTGGATACAAGAACACAGGGGTTTTTGAGTGTAATGTATTCTCTACAGATAATTTTCCATGTTTATCTCATTCATTGATGCATTGGCATGAACGAAAAAAAAGAAGAAGAAGAAGAAGAAAAAGAAAAAAGAGAGAGAGAAAAAGATGCAAAAGTTTCTGTTAAGTGCTGTTGCCAGGTCAGGAATACTCTGCACAACAAACATCAGGTGGTTCTGGGTGAGCTGGACTAATGCAGGAGAGGAAGGGAACTGCAAGGGAGCAGACTGTCCCCACCTTCAAATTCTGCCCAGAAAAGGAAAGCACCTAGTCTTGAGCAGGTTTATAAGGAGGAGGCTCTTTGCTAACGCAGATGGGACAAAGGTCAGCAACTACAGGAAGAAGGTTTGCCAGATGAAGTCAGTTTGGGAAGTGACTCTAATCTTTAACAGCCAGCATTAGCAAACTGGTTTCCAAATTTTTTCTGGTGAAGTTCTGCTCCAATCCAAGATGCATAAGGAAAATAAAAAACGCTCTTTCTGATATTTAAGTGTTTTAGACCAAATTAAATTTATTCTGCACCCTTGATGAGGTATCCCATCACGCTTAGGCTCAAAATTAAAGTCTCCTATGTCTCTTCAGCAACTAAGTGCCAAATAATCATTTCTCCCTATCTGATAAATGTCAAGTAGCTATATTTAAATGCCAGCAATCATCCTGTTTCCTGCTATCTCCTTCCTCACAACACATCCTGTCTCCCCTAATGCACTATGTCAGTCAGGAGTTTTGATTCTAGCACAGGTACGTCGCATTTCTTCATTCCTCTGGAGTTCCCCACTCTCCCCTCATTCGCTTGAAGAATGAGCTTTTATTTGGTCAAAATAATTCAAATAATCCCTGTTTGTCTTACTAGGTGGTGATTTAATTTAACCTGTTCTACTCTTCTACCAAACCAGTAGCCCCAGGGATCTTATGCCTCTTTTTCACAGCAATGTGAAGAAGAGGAAGCAGGTACCGCGAGATGGTGTCTTTCTCATGGCTTGACATATGGTCTAATACATATGCTCGTTTGGTTTCTCTCAAATTAGTGAATTCTTACCTTGACCCTTGCTCACATTTCACATGCATTCACACAAAGTCTCCTGCAGTGAAGGCAGACAAAATACGGTTGTTCTAGTCTCTGATACTTCAGAATGATACATGGGTTCAAGACCCTTAGCTTTTTAATTTTGGGGCATAGGAGCCATCTGTCTTATATCTGTGTGCATTATCTAAGCCAAAATAGGTCCTACTGCGTTCCAAGCAAATGAGCACACTCTCTAATGCTTAGAAAGTAATTCGTTTGTCATTTATCACCAACATCTTCAGTGTGAGAAAAGCTACTTTGCCCTTCAGAAATGAACTAGACCATGGTCCTAAGCAGCTGACACCAACCAGACTATAGCATTCTCTGTGGCTATGGCATTCTCTAGTACAGCTCATAAGCAAAAGAAATGCAAGCAGATAAGCTGTGCTGATGCTGTGGTCAATTAAGGCTGCTTTCTATTGCACGTGCTACCTTTCTCCAATCGGTTTTTATTCAGGATGTACCCATCTTGAAGACGCAAAAATACCTTCAACTAGTATTGCTGGAAAAAAGTAACTCTGGAATTTGAAGCAGGGGTGAGTGGTTACCCCCGGGCTAATTTTCATCTGCTGTTTTTTTAATAACTCAGGCTAGCATCTCTGTGTATCAAAAGCGGAGCTGTGTAGACAGAGGCAGCTCAGCTCTCTGCCCAGCACTGAACTGCACAAGGTGGATAGTTCCAAATGCAAGCAACGTATGGCATTGCCCACAATGTATTACCTGCTCATTATTGTTCCTTCTACATCAAATGTTAGATGGAGATGAAGAGCAGTTATTAAACCATAAGGAACGCATGATTCAAAAGACCTCTGAAAAAAGTAAAGCTGAAGAATCTTCGATAATTATTTCAACCACCTTTGCCAAATTTACATTTGACCTCTAAGATATATGTCTGGTCTAGCACGTATGCTCCTTTGGCTGTGCAAGGAATGCTGCATTTTTTAAAAATGAAATCTTTTCTTAGTTTGTTATAATTACTAGAATTATGCTCCACAGGACAGATATGTGACTATTAAAATTCCTTCACAAATGCAGTTTTTCAAAAATATTTTTCATTGAAGTATATTTAAACCTAGTTAAACCTAAATCTACACATTAGATTTTAAAAACCTAACGTGTGAAAATGTTTTTCACATTTGTAGCCAAATGTCCATAATATGCAGAAAATACAGGGACTGAAGGTACCTACAGAGAAAAATATATACCAGATGCACTTTAAATTCAAAGGCTGCACTAGAATACTGAATAATTTTTTTCATCATTGCCCTGGTTTGTGTTAGAACAGAACTAATTCTGGTCAATGATTTTACTTTTCAGCTCAGTCTCTTCTGACTAACTGCACTTTCTGAAGTTAGTGGCATATTTTCACAGACAGCGTCTGCTTCTAGAAGTGATAATGCTTGATGTGTACAGTCACTATCAGGGACTGGTGTGCAGAAAGGCTCCTGCTGATACTTGCTCCTGTGCAGACCAGGGTCACGGCTAAATCCTGTGTACCACGGTGGGGGTGCAGGAAGTGAGAGGCTGCACCTGCGAGGAGGAGAGAACAGGAGAGGTGACCCTGAACTGACCAATAAGGTGTTCCATCCCATAGATGTCATATTTGGTATAAAGCTGAGGGATCACGAGGGTCTCGCTCTCTCTCTTCTCCAATGGCCGACATCTGAGGAGGACTGTCCATTCTGTCTTCAGTCCCAATCCATGCATTTCTGAATCCTGTTCCGGAATCCAGCTCCTGCATCCGTTTCCTGCCTGCTGCCCAGCCTGGGCCTTCCCCAGAGTCTGCCCACAGCATCAGTGGTGACAGTGACGTGGTTGCCATCAGGTGGGTTGGGTTTGGTATTGGTATTTTATATATTTGCACATAGTTCATGTTATTATTATTATTATTCTCATTAAAGCAGTTTTAGTTTTCTTTTCCAATCCATAAGTCTCTCTCCCTTGTTCCTCTTCTCTTTCCGCTCTTTGGGAAGGGGGGATGGGGGGATGGTAATAAAGACCGTCTGTCATTAGTCTAGAGGCCAGCTCTAACCCTTGACACATCATGAATACTCAAAGAGCTGAAATCTCACCTGATTCCTGGTGGTAATTCAGTGAAGGGAGACAACAACTTTGAAGGCTTTGAAGGGCTCACACATGGTTCATGGATCAAGCCAGTGAATGGGAGCTAATCCCTCAGGGGGAATTTAAACTGTCTGAATATGACCTGAAGTGAATTTCTAAAAAGCATTCAAGTGTTAACATTTTGATTACAAATGTCCAGAGTTGCCAGAAGCTTTGCAAACATGAAAAAAACAGTATTTCCCAAAGATGCACAAAGATAATTTCATACTACTGGGAATCAAAGAGTATGTAGTGAGAGGAAAAATCTGGTGGTTTTATGAGCTGTACCTTTTTAGCATCAACCCTAATATGTTCATCTGATAGCTTTGTCTACAAAAACAGAAGGAAAGAGTTAAGCAAATTGTCTTTATTTCAATATTGTTATTATAGTAGGAAGGAATAAGCAATTCATGGAGTTTTGCATTAAAAAAATCCATTAAGTCCGTTCCAAGAATATCTGGAACTGAGCAACCACAGCCAGCATTTGCTTGACACATTTAATACATCTATAAAATACTTTTTATAAAGCTGAGTTTCAAATTTAAAAAGACATTAATAACTTCTTTGATTAAGTGCTAAAGGATCATTTTATTTTTAAAAATAGTTCAGAAATGTAAAACCCTGGCAACTTAACCACTTCCTTGAAGAAGATTTATGGTTTAGGTTACATCAGTTCTATGGAATTTTCCATTATTTGACTTGATGAAAGATAAATGATATGATCTGAATGACTGGTGATTGATGAGTCCCAGTGAGCACACTTTTAACTGTTCCATATGAAACAGCTGTCTATGTGCCATGGACACATGCGGTGGTATGGTTCTCCCCCGCTCATGGACTGCTCAGTACAGGGTGCAACTCACCTCCCTGGGTCACACAACAATCCACTGGACCGTCAAGTATGAACTGTGAAAGACAGTGTGCCAGAGCATTAAGTTATCCCCTTAATGTACCTGTCTCCCTCTTCCCTTATTCTTTGCGGACAATAATGACACATACTTTATGACATTCCAGTACAGATCATAAGCAGTGAACCAAAGCACTGAGGTGCCCCTCGGCACACCCTGACTCCTATTCCCCTCCTCGTCACCTGGGAACAATAATGATCATCAGTCGACCCTCTGACAGCCTAGTTCACCTGTACTTGGGTCGTGGCGCAAAGGGGAGGATACCTGATCTCTAAAATATAGTTCCGGGCATGTGCAACTGATGACATCACCTGAGTTGAGCCTAAATGGAAAAGCACTTGACAAAAGCCAATTATCTCAGACCCTATAAACAGTGATTTTAAGCGAAACACACTGAGCTCTCCTGGATTTGCAGCGGGCTGCGACCAGCATCTCCACTGAGCTGGACCAGGTCTCAGGACCATCTGTCAACGAAGTCTGCACAAAGCCTGGGCAAGACCACCATCTTGAGTCTCAGCTACTGCCATCGATTAACACAGCTGCATTGTGAATATTTACTCCAAACTCAGAGGGGGACATTTTAAACAGACTATCCTCTTCCACCTACCTCTCTACCTACCTAAGTGTTTGATTTTATACATTTACTTTTATGTAGCTTGACACCTATTTCACTGAATCAAAGTATTTCTGACTGTCTGTGTGTGTTTGTGTGGTTTTGTTTGCATGTTTTGTGTTTATGTACATACACATTTAGGATATCCTGTAGTAAGTTACTGTGGATCTTGTCTTTCTTGAATCTGTAATTGGTTGCTGTTTTATTGAACATACTTTACTAAATCACTTGCTAATCCTTAAATTGGTTAATCGTAAAGTGCTGCTAAACCTCAACCTTTTGATTTACCCTATTCTATCAATACATCTTGAGTTGCTGCTAAATCAAACTGTGTCAAACATATTCATTTGCAACAATAAACATAGTCCAGCAATTTCCCAACCAGCCACAGACTTAGGCTAGTAATATAGAGGTAAATTCTTAACTTACTGAAGTTTGCTTTTCTTTTAATACAAGATTTTCGACAGTAACAAAAAGATTCTCTTCCTTACAAAGATTCTTCTGGAAGCTTGAGCTAGTCTTTCCTTGCCACTTCAACCTCCTCTATGTGTAAGGAAAAAAAGGGGCAGCTGAGAAACAATAATTAATATTACTTTCCTTTAAAATCTCGCTATAAAGAAGGAAGGAAATCTACGAGGTAGTATTTGCTGGACAATATCAAATACTGAAAACCTGACAGTTTACTGTTGGCCGCTTAAATGAATTGATTAACTATGTTGTTTAGGAAGCACTTGAAAAACTCATACATTGCTCATACTTTCCTTCTTCTGGTTCCACACATTGATAAGCAATTTTCCTGATCAGTCAAGTCTGTATTGTGTATTCTATCCCAAGAAGTGCCAACATACATCATAATACAAGACCATAAGCTACCAAAATATTGTATTAATATGTTTTGGAAACAAACAGTTTTCTTCTGGAGTGAAAGATTGAGACCCATTCACATTATAGTTTTCCAACTATAATTTTGTCAGCTAGTATGTGAAAGTTCTATACCCAATCACCAGTTTACTTACGCCAGCAGGTGCCCAGACATCAGTATGTATACCAGTATATCAGTACTCCTATGCCAACAAAAGCTCCATGGCTTAGCCTCCATCCTTCAGGAGGGTGGTGTGTCAACCTGCCATCAGGAAAGAGTTCCCTCCAGCAGCTTACAGTGATTCTCCATGACAGGGCTGTGACTTGGTGAGGACTAGTACAACTGATTTCAGCTGTAAGCATGGAAAATTCCAGTCCTGCAGTAATTGATTTGATCAAGTTGTGAGCTAGTGATGTTTAAAAAGGCATGAGTAAGGAGAGGATCAGAGCAAAAACTGGAATTCATATTGTTTATTTGCATTACAACAAGAGGGTTCATACATTCCCCCACTGAGCACAAGAAAAAAAAATCCAGAGATTGGCTGGTATAGAGTATCACAATGTAATTTTTAATCTTGAAATTGACGTAGTTATTAGAAGCAAAATGCAAATTTTTATCTCAGATAAAAACCAGTGCATCTATATATATCAAGGACTGTGGCAAAATCTTCATCATTGACTGCTCTTTAAATGAGACTGCATCTTTATCTAAAATACATACTCCAGTTCCAGCAGGATTTAATTCAAAATCTTACAGACTGTGTTATGCCAGACAGACTATGCAATTGCAAATGTCCTATTACAATCAGTTAATCTATTAATTCAATTTTATACTATGGATTTCATATAAATTCTTGTATCCAAAGAACAGAGCCACAACTAGTGATTTTAAGTTCTTTAAAGGCTAGGAGAAAAACAAAGGGTTAGAAACACAGTAGAAAACATAATCGATAAAACAAAATGGAAAGGATCCCAAAATCATTAACTCAATAATTAATACTAAAATCTATTATCTAATAAGCAGACAACTAATACTAAGTTACGTAGATCCAAGATGTCCTTTTCAGGTGAGCACCCTAAGCACTAAGATTAGGGAGTGGATTTTACTAAACTAGCTTATTGCAGTAAATTACAGTATTTTCTAGACATAATCTAGACCAACATAGGTTGTCTCCTTACAGGAACTAGGTTAAATTAGTGCTTCTTTTATATATATTTTTCTCTCGGGTGCCTTTTTGTGGTTCTTTGGGTTGAGGGGGTTTTTTTTGTTGTTGGCGGTGGTTTTTTTTTTTCCTTTTTTTTTTTTTAGTTTGTTTTGTTTGGAGTGAGAATATTAGACACCATGAAATATGTCTCAAGATTTCATTTAGTACCAGGCTGAGGTGCTCCAGTACTCTGCTTTACTAGCTCAACTGTCAGGTTCCTACAGCCAAAAGCAATAAACAACTGTGAGAATGTGAAGTAACCCCTGAAAACTTCCAGGGCCATTTGCCTAACAACCATCTGATGACAGCCTTTCATCTGTCTGCATTTTGCTTGTACCAGTGTGAATAAGAGGAAACCCTGCTGGGTCCAACAAGCCTTGCAGAAGAGACTCTGGGCCTCTACAGGAAGATCATGAAGTGCAAGATCTAGGTATTGCAAAATCTGCGTACAAATAAGTCTTGCCAAGGCCTCGCCTCCATCTCTGAATGAACTACCATCAACTCAGGTACGCCTCTGACTCCTTGCCCCCAGTGTGTCTCTCTTTGGGCTACAATATTTGACCTTGTGCCAAGAATTGTTATGCTAGGTCAGATCGGTAGCAAAGCATTACCATTTCCACTCTATTGCTGAATCCCGTGAGCAGCCGGCTATGCAGCAGCCCTCCCCTAGCTCGTTTTTAAACTGATTCCCAGTGTCAGCTCTGTGCAGTGAGGCACACAACTCAAGCTTTTCTCTCTGACATTTCATTTTTTATTATCTGCATGTGTATTTTGTCCTTTTCTAAAATGCACCAACCCAATTATATCAGAGGGAGGCAAAGGAGATGAATTTCTCATATTGATTGTTCTGTGAAAAAAAAAAGTCAGCTGTAAATGTCTCGCTTTCCAACTCTGCTGGAATTCCCTAGTCCTTTATATATCAGGAGAGAGTAATTGCAACACTTTCTGTACGATATATTTTTTCTATGAGATCTTATGGATTTCTTCTTTAATGATACTCTTCAGATTGCTTTCACATAGAGGTTTTCAGTACTTTTAATAATTTTTATTGTTCATTCCCAAATCTATTTATATTTTCATACATGTTTGAAACAGGGTTAAACTAAAATGTTGCCAGCAGAGTACAACAAAGGGAAATGAAATAGCTTACAGTGTTCTTCTTAAGTGAAAGAAACACCTTGAAGTTTATCATCCCTGACACTGTGTTATATAGAGAGAATATCCATAAGCAAGAATCTATGGACAAGGTTATACAGCATTGCATCAGAGAAGAGTTTATACAACGTGAGCTATTTGGCCAAAAATTGAAAATGGAAGAGAAAAACCCAAAAGAAGTTTTCTTTCCTTGCAGTATTAAGTAAGTGTTTACTTTTATCTTATTCACTTACAATAAGCATATGAATTGGACACTTACTCTGGAAGTCTTAAGCCTGTCAATGTTTAAGAGGCTTTTGAATAATCCCCTTAAACATACTTAAACTCTTGGTCATCCCTGAAGTGATTAGGCAGTTGGAGTAGATGATCAAGGTCAATGTTACATGGTCAGGTAGGATGGGGCTCTGTGCATCCTGATCTAGTTAAAGATGTCCCTGCTCACATCAGTGAGAATGGACTAGATGATCTCTAAAGGTCCCTTCCAAGCCAAAACATTCTACAACTCTATGATCAGTGTAGGTCCCTTCCAATTTAAACAGTCTATTCTGTTCTACCAGGAAAAAAAATAAACTAGATTCTCATCTAAATAGGAGTCAGGAAATTTTTGTCATTTCAAACTTGCCAATAAAGCGAAATTTGAGCAAAGGTTAAGAGAATAATTTACTATATATCATACATCTGATTCTTTCAGCCTGTTTTTCTGCCCAGAGAAATTCTGAATTTTTTTCTCTGTTCTTTGACAATTTTTCTTTTTTTTCTTTTAATCTGTGGCACATTCAGACTTTATACTAGCAGGTAAATGCCATTGGTGTTTTTTGGCATGATTTCTTAATGATGAAAGATTAATCTACCATGACTTTGGTATGTGCACACATCTGTCTGTCAGTCTGTGGATCACTACTTTCATCCACGATACTTAGGTTTTGTGAAAACTAATCCTGCCACCGATGGAAAGCTTCTGGACTCTGTTTCCCCAGGTATTTGTGCTTTGAGTTTAGTTTTTAAATAAGTTATGTTAGTGCAGCAGAATGGTCTTGTCTCTTATTCCCCACAATCTTGTGCCTCTCCCATGAGAGTGTTCTGGTAACGAAGAGCTGAGCTTGCCCTTCATCCTGGGCATAGTTTAGTTTAAAAACTGACCAGACATAGCTCTGAACATAAAGTGTCAATGATATTGATGCTCTTTTAAGGATTTGCTTGAAATATTTATTGTTACAAGAAAACTACCCTGAGTTTGAGGAAATCATCTAGTATCGATTACTGCGTGAATGAAAGTGTTCCCCTGTGAACCTTGCCCGCGGGTTAGGCAATTCTGAGTTGACTGTGGTTTTGAGAGGTAACAGTATGCATTTCCTGAGTAAATTAGAGATATATTATCCTTAGTTTTATGATGTGTTCTCTCATTAGAAGATTTTCAATGTGACATTTATTAACAGATGTCCAGGATTGTCTTGATTCTCCAGAAGGGAAAAACTCACTGTTCCTTTCTTTTTTTTTTTTTTTTTTTTTTTTTTTTTTTTTTTTTTTTTTTTTTTTTCCATAGGAGTGTGACAGGATAAGGCCTTTTTTAAAAAATCAGCTTACTGCAGCCAGGTTTTATCATCCGAACGTGCATCATCCAACTATAATCAATATTCTTCAAATACTGGACCTAATCTTCTGTCTGAAATGAACCTTGCCCATGACAAAGCCAGAGGCATAGTTTAATTTAAACTTTCTAAGATAAAAACAAAAAATACCTTATTATTCCTTTTACGTAAGTGATGAGGACCTTCAGTCTTAGAAACAGAGAATGTCAATGTTTTGTGCCAGTGTGATGCTAAGTGAAGCAGATGAGGAAGGTTGATGCATTCAAGGTATTCTGACCCTTGTCGGATAAATAAAGGAAAGCTGACGGGCTTGATCGCTAATTTTTTTAAATAACTGACTAGAGATGATAACAGATGTCAACATAATTTCCCAAAAAGAAGAAACATGTGAAGTAAAAATAAATCCTTGATGTGCATTTAACTTACCCAATATGAAGCAATATATAAGATAAGGGGACTCTTTCTGCAGGCTGGAAAACCTGGTTGTACTGAAAGACTAAGGCTGGATTTCACCCTACTTAATTTCAGTCACCTCATCTGTGCTGAGTGCCTCAGATCTCCCTGCCCAGGGACTCAAGGGTGGTAGGCACCTCCAACGAACAAGTCATCCATCCTGTCTGACGTGTCTGTGCCAATGTCTATCAATTGAACTGTTCAAGTGCTTTCCTGACTACCCGGAGCAACTGAAATTTTAGACAAGTTAACATTCTCATGCAGGAGCTAGTTTGGAAAGTAGGAGTGATTTTCTTCTCTTCAGTCCTCTAGGATTTTCATATTTTCTCCAGTGAAGGCAAAATGTAGCCAATAAAAATTGTGTAAGAGTACTGTGTGATGCAAATATGTCTGCAGCAATTGCAAGGGGGCATCTGAGTGTTTTGTACCAGATGTCAGTAGAGGACTTGATACGTACCTATCACAGTACTTTGATCCTTGAGCATCTGTTCCAGCTCCATAATTATTCATAATCAGAACTGACACTATTTCAGTAGTTCACAACACATGAGAGTTAAAAAATACAAGATGAGTGGGGGGTTTTAATTACTATAGATTAGGGGCAAAGAATAAAAAGTCTTTCTCCATTGAAGTCTGTAAAAGAAATTTGAAAGGATAAACCTCAGTGACTTTTCTAAGTCCTTTTCTAAGAAAAAGACTTTCTTAGAAAGTACAAGCATCTTAAACTAAAATAAAGTTAACTTAAAATCCAACCATCTCATAAAAAAAATATGCAATTATATTTCAATTACACCCTGGAGATTACATTGAAAAGAACATTTTGATTCTGCTGCCCTTGGCTTCAAAAGAAACAGAATAATGAGAATTCTTGGCATTTGCTATACAAAAATGTAAGTGGCAAAACCATTTTCATTCCAAAACAGTATTTCCTGCTTTTTGCTTATTAAAAGATTTCTTGAGATTTTTTTCTCCTCTGTCATTACTGCTAGAACTGAGGTCCCATCTGAGGTTTTTACTCATTTGCTTTGAACTTCGTAGTGAGGTCATATTCCCTCTAAGCAGCACCCTAGGTGAGACTTTTGCCCCAGATTCTTTGCTTCATAACAAGTACTGGTTCCAAAACAGAGTTTGCTTCAGCACTCTGTGTTGAGGGAAAAGAAGACTATTAAAAACGTTCAGAGATTGCTTCCTATTTAAGTATTTTCTGGAGATAGGGACAGCCTTGATTTCCAGGTGATTGTCCAATCTTGTACCATTCATTCGATGTCTTATTAATCATTTTATTACTTTATGCAATGTGGAACATCACTGTAAAGGCCTGGACAAAACTCGTCTCATGACAGAGAGTCCCAAACTGCAAGGATTCCCAAAGACTGCTATTTCTGTGTGGTATCCTGAAGAAGATATTTCAGTTGCAGCTGTCCTTAACAGAGCAAGACATAGTCAAGGCTGTGGGGTTTCGTCTGCCTGCACTAGGAGTGAAGTGAGCATCTGGGCACTTGGAGTCCCTCGGCCACCAGTCAATCCACTATGTCCAATATTGCTAATAAAATTGTGCCAGCAGCTAATTCTTGGCTCTGAGGCTTCACAGTGAGGACTGGTTCATGTCCATATTTGTGTACATAGTTACAATGTAAGTGTCTATATCAGCGCTAATCACCTCAGTCCTTTTCTTGTATTCACTGTCGAGACGTGCTTGTCTGAATGTGCTTCATCTCATCCTACAGTAAAGGTCTGAGACAGGTGAGAGAATGGGCTGAGCACTTTTGTTACTTGCATCTATTATACACCTTTACTTTAGGGTAAGATGAGTCAGATTTAGGCTGATTATAAAGTGAGCCTAGGATGACTGGTTTTGACATATGCAGTTAAGTGATGTGAATCCCCTTCTGATGGTAAGAAACAGTATTTGAGGCATACATTGCAAGGGAAGTTTGCACTCAGGAGCAGCACAGAAAGAAACAGCCAGCTTGAGATGCTGCCCTGGGATCTGGGGAGTGAGGAGATATGTGGCATGGAGTTAAAGAGCCCCAGCAAAGGATGTAGATTTTTCTATAGAGCCACAGGTTGACCCTACCACATACTAAACTCCCCTCCCTTGAACAAAATCTTGCAGGAAGTCTTGGCCTAAAACACCATTAAGCCACACAGGCAGTAGGAGGTTTATGTTCTCACTAACCAAAATGTCAGGGGAGATCGAACCCAGAAGATCCCCCAACTCAGGCGAGCGTTCCAAATTCCTCCTGGATGGAGAGATGTGTGGAGGGGATCTTACTGGCTGTGCATATGCTGGGACCCCCTCCTTCCCTACTCAAAATAAAAAGAGCATGCAGTTTCCAAATTTAACCCTCATTGATTCTGAGCAACCAAAAAATAGAGTAAAAAAAAAAATATTGCTAGCTTAAAGCCACAGCACTCCAATTTCCCCACAGGCTATGAATTCTCACCAGGGACTCCTAGAAACAACTTCTGTCTTTGGCAAGCTTTAGATTTGTGTTCACTTGCTTTTAAGTCGTTAGCTTTCAGATCTCTTGTTAGAGATGATATATTTTACAATATGAGATGATAGTGATTCTTATAATTAAGAATATCAAAGGGCCCCAGTGAGAGGCCTTTTGTTTTGATCATTCACAGGCTTTTGAAAGTTTCATTTGTTTCCCTGCTTTTTTTCCCAGAAATCAATATTTTGAAAAAACTTGAGAAAATGGCACTCTACTGCAGCTGAGTCTAAAGCTATGGAAAAAATATTTTTACTCGTTTCACATTTTTGAACCATTGTGTGCAAACACGGTTGTATATAGAGAAAAAATTTGGTCAGTGATCTCATATAATTAAGTACTATGACAATAATTGAAATTCACATAATAAAGATCTTTTTCAAAGGTAGCAATATATGTCAGAGAACCTGATCCATAAAAAGCAATACTTACGTATAGTATCAAAAGCCTCCTGACTGGCGTTCCTTGGCATCATCAGATGCATATAGACAAGACTCAGCAGGTAGAATAGCTCACTGAAATTACTCTCTGAGATTATTTAATTTAATTGGGTAAAAATGCAGTTAATTTTTGAGTTAGAGAAAAACAAACTATTCAAGTAATGCGAGAAAACAAACAGACAGGATACACATATGATTAGGAGCTATGAGTCACCTAGCCTGATAAGGAAACACAGTAAGAAATTGCTGAATGGAGTGAGTGGATAAGTCTGCTGCTGAGAACAAGGTTCTACCTAGTGTCAATGACTTGGTTAAGGGCTCTGTACACTGCTGAATCATTCCTAAAGAGCGTGTACTCTGTGAAGGCGATTTGATTGTGTTACAGATGCTGAAACTGCAGAGGCATCACACAAGCTGAAAGGGTGTAGAGGCTGCTTCAAAGTAAGCACGTATACTGAAGTGGAGATCAGAGCTAAAATTGCTTGAGCTGTGGTTACACAAAGCAGCAGGAAGCTGATAGCCTCTGCCCTTGGCATCAGAAGTGTACTCGCTTCGAGTAGCTTCCCCAAAGCTTCATACAGCCAGATGATGGAGCTGCTGAATTACTGGCTTTCAACAGCACTCAGGCAGATGAAGTGGAGGAGGGGAGCAGCTGACTTAATACATAATTTTATTAGCAATGCAGGACTAAATGAGGACTAAAGTGAGTACTCCTCAGTTTTTAAGAAGTATTATTGTAGTGGTTTTCCATAGTTTACTATTTCTTTTCAAATATTTTCTTAGTCCTTTGCACTCTATGCTTGCAAGAATAGCTCATAAGGGCAACCCAGCCCTGGAACTCATAGAATCATAGACTGCTTTGTGTTGGAAGGGAACTTTTAAAGGCCATCTAGTCCAAACCTACCCCTGCAGAGAACAGGGACCTCTTCAGATAGATCAGGTTGTCCAGAGCTCCACCCAACCTGACCTTAAATGTTTCCAGGGATGCGGCATCTACCACTTCTCTGGGCAAGATGTGCCACTGTTTCACCACCCTTATTGCGAAAATTTTCTTCCTTACATCCAGTCTAAATCTCACCTCTTTTAGTTTAAAACCATTACCCCCTTTTCTGTCACTTTGCTAAAAGACTGTCCCCATTTTACTCATAAGCCCCCTTTAAGTACTGAAAAGCTGCAATAAGGTCTCCCAAATCCTTCATTTCCCCAGGCTGAAGAACCCCAGCACCCTCAGCCCATCCTCATAGCAGAGATGCTCTGTACCTCTGATCATTTTTGTGGCCCTCCTCTGGACCGTCTCCAACAGCTCCATGTCCTTCCTGTGCTGAGGACCCCAGAGCTGGATGCAGTACTCCAGGTGAGGTCTGCAGAGCAGACCAGCAGAATCACCTCCCTTGACCAGCTGGCCATACTGCTTTTGATGCAGCCCAAGATATGGTTGGCTTTCTGGGCTGTGAGTACAGATTTTCTGCTCATGTCCAGCTTTTCATCCACCAACACCCCTAAGTCCTTCTTGGCAGGGCTGTTCTCAATCACGTCATCCCCCAGCCTGTATTGATACCAGCAGTTGCCCCAATGCAAGTGCAGGACCTTGCCCTTGGGCTTGTTGGACCTCATGAGCTTCACACAGGCCCGCTTCTCCAGGTTGTCCAGGTATCCATCAAGGTTATTCCCATTGCACCCTTCCACATCACTTAATTTCCAAGGTTTCCAATGATTCCTTCAGAGGCAAAATTATACCCAGTCCCTTTCTTCATCTTGACAGATGAATTGCAGCTAAAACTATTAAATGGAAAATCACCATGCATACATTGTCCAGAGCAGGAAGAAAACTATGAAAGGAACCAGTGAAAAGCACTCCAGAAACCGTAAAAAAAAAAACCAAAATACCAAAACCAAAACCAACAACCAGAAAACTCACAAAAAGGCCTGCTAGGAGATTTCCACACAGAAATGCAGCTGAGATGCCATAACCATTATTAAATGCAATATAAGGGAATGACTGATATCAGTAAAAACAAAAAGCAAGGAAAATCTTATCCTGAACACATGTAAGTATTCAGTCCCTAGCCTCAATATCAAGTTTATGCACATTGATCCTTAGAAATACTAAGCATTATTAGTTACTAAAACCTCAGCTTGGCATTCATACAAATAATCATAACACTATGAATTCCTTGTGATTCTTTCTTCCCTTATCAAGCAAGAACATTGCCCCTTGTGACAATGCCCACAGCTACTCGAAGATTCAGTCAGTCACCAAACCACACCTGTCAACCAGAATTCAATGCACTTTGTCAGGCTTGTTATAATTTCACCTTGGTTTGCTTGGGGGGGTTTTGCCTTTTTTTTTTTAACAACTATGTAAAATACATAAACCAAAATATATGTATGGAACTTATTTAGTTCCACTCAAAAATAATAATAAAAAGATTGAATCAGTTATACTACCTGGCAAACATATGAAATTTCAAATACAAATCCCGTTGATCTGATTTGCAGTTGACTTTGATGGAATTAATCTGACTTACAGAAGAACCAGGAATAATTTGAGGCCACACCACTGTCACTGGCTTAGGGGGAGTGTAAATTTAATTTGAAGTTGTCTTTATCTGGCAGGATGATAAAATGTCCTAGATTTGGTATTTTATTTGTTATTAGAAAAAGGTATTTGGCTCACACATTTGACTTCAGAAAGTCCATGTCAAGCTTCTCCCTGCTGTTAGCACATAATCAATATAAAAACACTGCTCTGGAGTTTCCCACTGGGTGGTGTTTATTGCTTGTACTCTCTAAAGCATTTCCAGGAGTGGCAGGCAGGAAGCTGCTGGTAGCTTCACGGCTCCCACAACTCAGTCAGATGCCAAACAAAGCCAGTTTGCAGACACTTTTTCAATACTGTCTCCTTTTTTGGACTCTCAATGATCTGACTATCAATGAGGAATTTATTTTTATCCAGACAGCTCCCCTCAAATAAGTGATTCCATTGAGTAGTTTTTTGAATTTTAGTATTACAGAGGGAAGATTTCTAAAAATTCTCCTTTCTGGAATTTTTTTCCCCTTTCCTCATTACTGGGGAAAGGATCTTCCTGTTGTCTGTCACCTAACAGAATTCAGTCTGACTGATGCTGACTTATGAGATGTCTGAATGACCGCTGTAACCCTTGCTGCATATAGGTGTCCTATTGACTTTGTGAGGCTTAGCATTTGAAAGCTATGCAGTAAAACTCATTCTCTGAAGTTAATCTCATAGAGTACCTTTACCCCATTTAATTAAAGAGGGTACTGGATCCTTGCCTGTCCCTGATGTTGGTTAGCTCACTCGTTTAATTTTGGACTGCTCAGACTAGCTCACTCCAAGTGGGGCTAGTCCCAAGCAAAGCAAATGGTTGCCCAGAGAATCTGTGGTGTTTTAAGACACCTACAAAATTTAGTTCATCAATGAAAAGTTTTGTTTGTCATCTCTTGTTCAGTGCCTGCTGCTCATGGACAATTTGGAAACAGATTCATCAGATGCAGATGCACTGGTACATTTGTGAGATTATTTCAGTTCAAGAACTAATTAAAACCCTCAAAATATTTCGGAAGATGTTGAAAGAAAAAATAATCACAGAATCATCTGGTTGGAAGAGACCTTTAAGATCATCGAGTCCAACTGTTCACCCTGTACTGCCAGGGTCCCTAAACCATGTCCCTCAGCACCAAGTCTACATGTCTTCTAAACATTTCAAGGGATGGGCACTCCACCGCCTCTCTGGGCAGCCTGTTCCAATACTTAATAATCTTCTGTGTAAAGAAATTTTTCCTGATATCCAACCTAAATTTCCCCTGATGCAACTTAAGGTCATTTCCTCTTGTCCTGTCACTTGTCACATGGGAGAAGAGACTGACCCCCACCGCACTACAACCTCCTTTCGGGTAGCTGTATGTTAAGGGTCGAGGGACCGATATAC
>NW_010416023.1:0-223 GCF_000710305.1 Buceros rhinoceros silvestris | reverse complement strand
GTGAGCAAATGTGACGCCCATCTACAAGAAGAGCTGGAAGGAGGATGCAGGGAACTACAGACCTGTCAGTCTGACACCAGTGCTGGCGAAGGTTATGGAGCAGATTATCTTGAGTGCCATCACAGAGCACATAGAGCCATGGGATCAGGCCTGGCAGCATACAGTTATGAAAAGCAGGTTCTGCTTCACTGATTTGATCTCTTTCTACAACAAGGTGACCCAC
>NW_010416022.1:21784-22389 GCF_000710305.1 Buceros rhinoceros silvestris | reverse complement strand
TATATAATATTAATTTAAACTTTGAAAGCATTATGTTCTAGTTAAACATGTTATACGGAGAAATGAGGCAGTTACAGACTAGTAGTTAAACTAGCACAAATTGAATCCTTTTAAATTTGAATATTTATCAGGAAATTTGTAATGGGCACCAAAGGAGCTTGACTGGCCCCCTGTCATACCAAACCAGGTTGTAATAGTTTATCTGCTCTCTGCTAAAGGTGACACAATAACTCTATAGGTTTTTATCCGTTGGTTTGTAAAATTTCCACAATAATTTTTAATTCTGTTTTTTCCCCTAACATTTAAATGCTTAAACACCTGCCATCCGTTTTCCATTTGTGTGTCCTGGAAAGATAACTAAGATAGACATTTTGTACGTTTTAAGTACTATCCCCTGAAAACAGAAACTTTGAAGTTCACTTTTCTGTTTTCTGCTAAATGTCTGTCTTTTGAACTGTATGCTAAGTAAGTGAAG
The DNA here is from genome assembly GCF_000710305.1 of Buceros rhinoceros silvestris. Taxonomy (NCBI): domain Eukaryota; kingdom Metazoa; phylum Chordata; class Aves; order Bucerotiformes; family Bucerotidae; genus Buceros; species Buceros rhinoceros. The sequence goes on along the minus strand of NW_010416022.1, from coordinate 21,914 downwards.
CTGATGAAATAGAAATTTATACTGGTGGCCATGTGCCTGGGTAAAGAGAGAAAGGCAGAGGCCACTCCTCTTCACCACCCAGGATGATTTTACAGTGGGGTACGTCCATTGGCCTCAGCAGGACTATTCC
>NW_010416022.1:15756-21666 GCF_000710305.1 Buceros rhinoceros silvestris | reverse complement strand
TAGTCCTGCTGACATTTCTGTTGTGAGCAGTTAAAAGCAGATTCAGGCCCATCATGACACGATTGTTACACCAAGGGAACCATTGATTTATTGCCCTCTGTATAATTATTCCTCGAGATGTATTTGGCACAATTATAAATCCAGTCCTGTAAACACATCCTGCTGCATATAGTCACACTGGCATCTACATATTGGCACTATAAAATAGCTCCACATATCTGTATGATAATATCCCCTTTTTTCTGAACGTTACAAGACAACAATAATTTATGAATACTTGTACATGTTAGCAATGTCTTCTGACTTCCGAGCATACACATTTCTCTTGCTTATGCAAACCAAGAGAAGTATTATCTTCTGAATTTGTTCACTACAGGAACAATGTTTTTTCTTAAAGTTTATTTGAAATAGCTTTGACAATTTAAAAAAATAAAATAAAAATCCTAGCATATCTCTTAAGCTAGAGTCTAAAAATGAAATCTATATGACCAAAACCACATTTTGGGCAAACATATATACATACTGCATGTGATACAAAAAACAGCACACAGCAGAGGAAGTAAGAAAGAAATGTGTGCAGAAATGTTCACTTTTCTTTTTTTAAATACTGTTACAAAAGGGGTAGAACTTAGTCCTGCAGTTAATGATGTTTCTGATCCCCTCAGGAACTCAAGTTCTCCCTGTCAATACACATAGCACAAAAAAGACTAATGCAAACATTTTTGTATTGTTTAGTTTTAATCCATGTAAACTTGTGTTCTATTCTTGAAACACTCTTTAAACACCTTGAAGAGGAAAGAAGCAGGAAAAAAAGGGAAGAAAAAGGACCTTCAAAAAACAGGAATAATCCTAAGGTTGACAGGAAATCAAATCATGAGTTAAATGTTAATTTTGGCATCAAATGCTTTGGTCACACAATACTGACTCTGTGATCCTGGATGCTCAGCTCTACACACCCAGTTACGAAAGGTAGGCTTGTTGTAGTTTTCCATTTAAGTTCCAACAAACAGTTCACCATCTCCCCAGACAAAGACAGAGGAGAGAGAGAGGTGGCTTTCTTTTTTTTTTTTACTTTTTTTGTTTTTTTTTTTTCTCCTTTTTTCCTTTTTCAATAATACGGATTAATCTATAAGTCTACAGGAGCAGGAGGATGCTGGGAGGTGTCAGTTCACCCCTTATGCGTACATGTTCTGCAACACAACTGCTGAAGCACTTTCCGCTGGCAGAGATTGTTCTTTTTCACCAGCATACAGAATCCTCCCTCGGCCCAGGACTCCTCCGTGGCTTCCAGAGGGCAGCAGCAAGAGAAGGAGGGGAGGTTGAAGGTTTGGAGAGTATGGCGTGTACAATGGAGGAAGGTTTAATTGGTCAGACAGGCAGATTTGGTTGAAGAGACCATTCAGGAGCAGGTAGCAAGTAGGAAAGTTGGTCCGTCAAAAGCATTTTTTTTTTTCAGGAAGAGATATTTTGTGGTCCGACAGGGAATGATTGGTATCCATTTATGAAAAGGAAAAAAGATTAGAAAGATAATAATTAGAAAACAGTGACATTTACAGCAAAGAAATTTGTTCTCAATTTTTATAAATCAAAAGAATAACTGTCCAACCATGGAAAAAGAATAAAACATTTTCAACAGAAAGGCAAATCCAATAGTGTGAGTTAGACTATTAAACAGTGCTTGATTGCTAGGCAACGCAAAGAGACCCTCTATGCTTTGTAAATTAACAGAAAAAATCCCCACTTTCTGGACTTTCCTTGGTTGTCCCAGACTGCTGAGAACACGTGCGGTGTGGTGGGACCCAGCATTGTGCATTGCAATTGATGTGTTGCCCTTTCACGGCAGCTGCACTTGGAAGAATGGAGGACACAGTACTGAGAAGGGGTGTCTCCAGTCTTTGGCACTATATGTGTATCTGATTGAATATGCACGTGAACAAATGAAGACAAATTTATCCAACTATATTAAAGACCACACTGGTATGTCAAATGTTTGTATTGCAGAATTCAACTGCAAAATTCAAAACTGTTAGCATTACCCTTCCTCTTCATTTGTCCTTCTATATCTGACCTTCTCTGGACTTGCTCTAGACATTTTTAATGACCTGATGTGAAAAGGTCTCATGACTGATTTACCAGTACCTGTAATATAACTTTATGATGGACAGGATACTTTTCAAAGTTGGAAGGCCTAAATTCCAACAGGAGATGTAAAGGTGCACAGAAACAAGGATTTAACCCTGCACCCTTTATCTTTTTTTTTTCTTAAGACTTTGGTAAAATTCTTACAAAATACAGTGGAAATGAGCTGGACCCAAGAGTCACTGCTAGGTTATTGTACATCTGATATCAGGTATCTTCTTCATGACTTAACACTTGGCTTTCCTCTGGTATGATTTTCCAATGGGAATACACTTGTGGGGATATATCTACAAGTGATTCATGCAGTAACACTTTTAGGGAAGCATGATATTATCTAAGGGTCTCTGTAATTATGACATTTGAAAGGAATGAGTATTAGTGAATAATTAAGCAAATCATATGCAATTGCCACACAGAACCTGGAGAAAGTTCAAATCTCCACCACAAACAGAGCTCTCTATTTCAGAATTCTTTTGTTCTCAGTACTCTTTCACATAATTCAAGCAATACTATAGGCACTTTCTACTTACCAGCATTTTCACAGTTTAAAGTGGCGAAACAGATAAATGTGATTCTATTGATAGTACACTAGGATCTTCATATAGAAATCTTTTGAAAGCAATGGCTTTTGAAAAACAGGTAAGGAAAGAAAAGTAGGTTGCTGGCAAGGGGGAAAACTATTTCAGGAAAATTCAGGTTAAAGTGGATGTGATTAATCCTATTAATACACACAAATGTTGCTTTCTCCTGTTCATAAACCTGAAAAAATTAAGAAATAATGTAACTTCAAATCAAGACAGTTACAGAAGAAAAGAAACACATCAAAAAAAACCTAATACATGCAAAAGAAGCAGCTGGCAGTGATAAAATGGGGCATTTCAGAGAACTGCGCTCACCATCCTTGCAGACTGTTCCCACTACACAGACACCAGTGTCTAGGTTATATCCGCTTGGACAGCTTGTACAGTTTCTGTCTCCTTGACCATTGCAATCCAAACAGCTGGCATCGCATCTGAAAGACAATGGCAGGAGGTGGTCTTACAGGCTCAGCAAACACAAGAGTCCCTAGGAGACCTCTTCTGTATTACAAAGAACTTGTTTGCTGTTTCCAGAGGTACCAGGTGCTATAACAATAACAATAATAATGAAAATAATAATAAAATAATAATAACTAACTAACTCCTCTGGTAACCCAGTTCTGATTGTTTCCTCCAACCACTTTCTATTCACACTTTTTTAGTAAATGGCTGCATTATTCCAGTATTTTGGAACTATGCAGAAGTAATCAACAGAAGGATAAAGCAGATCATGCATATATGCAGCAGCAAGTCATGAGCTAAAGCCACAGGATGGAAAAGACTGACCTGCTGTCCAGTCCTTTCATCACCCTTCTGGCTCCATCATATTTTCATTGTGCATTTTTTTGTGTGTGTGGAAAACTGTAACACATGGTGATTCCCTTCCTGCCCTGAACTCAAAGTGAGTCAATAATAAATGATTCCATGGTGCAACAAATGTTTTGTTTTTTTTTTTAACAAAGAATGGAATAGAAAAAAGGTCTCAGCATGGCACAGCCTTGTCCAAGATTTAACCACCCATTTGTACAGAGAGTCAGGCGAGCTATTCTGGACAGAAGTCGGGTAACATACTTTTGCCATGTTTGTGAATATGCAGCTGAAGAACTGAAATGGTCCTTACGAATAGTAATTAACTTGCAATTCAAAAAACCTAGTGTGACTCTTTTAATTTTTTCCTGAGAAATTCAGATCCTCTGCCAGATCTCAAAATTTTACATTTCTTGATGTACCCATTTAGACTCTCACAACAGGCTTTTTTAAAGTGAAGGACATATAAGAACAATAAAAAACACTTTTAGAAGACCTGCATGAATATAACTCAGATTAAAATTTTAAAAACTGCTTTTCCTTCATTTGCGTAGCATGCAATATAGTTTTTCTATTTACTGAAGTTGGCAGTGTTGAGTTCTCCTAAGTATTATCTTTTTTAACAGAGTAATAGCTAATATACTTCCAAACATCAGACATATATGTATTAGCTGCTGATCGTACCTTTTGCAGCTTTTGTATCCACTTTCAGTAGAGTGATCAAGGTAATAACCACTACTACAGGACTGCACACATCTTCCATCTTCCATAAAATAACCCTGTGTGCAGTTTATACAGGCATCTACTCCAGCACCTTAAACCAGAGAGAAAATATGCTGCGTTACTGGCTAGTTCTTCTTACTGCCTACAAAACTCACCTCTAACTGTAGCAAAGTCTTACCATTTTAGAGACTATGTTTTACTTGCCTTATTTTCTTTCAAACAGTAACATCAAGCAATTAAGGTACATGGTTACAATAAACAATATTACATAATTTCAGCATAACTTTTTCTAAAAGAAATGGCTGTTGTTAGTTCCAAAACATGCACAAAATCTATCAGTCATTATTTCCATCCCAGAAAGAAAATGGAGAGCATTACTGAAAATCAGAATGAGCTCTACTAAGAGAAAAAAAGAAAAAAGAAAACAGTGTATCCATACTTTAAATTAAGCTTTTCAGGTTAACTGAAAGAAGACTGCTCTATTTAGAACAAATATCAAGGGAATTAAGTTTTTTCGTGTAAACAATCACATTATACTCTAACTCTGATATAGCAGAAAAAAGCAGAGGTAAAAACATAGAGAAAAGGAAATGATGCAGATAAATGTCAGTGAGTACCTGCACATGTTGCACAGGAACGGTGACATGGTTCACATTCTCTACCATTGTGGTATTTTCCTTCTTCACAGCGGATAGCACATTTTGTGCCATGCAAACTATGGTAAAGGAATAAAAAGCACAGTGTTTGGGCAGATAACAGCAACAGAGGACATGAAGGTCACTTATAAACCAGTAGTTCTCTTTTCGTAAAAGAACAACCCAAATAATTTGGATTCACCATTTTCCTTCATTGCTCACATTTTATAAAGACAGCAACCACTTCAAGTCGGAACGAAAAGGAGTTTTGCCCATGGTGAAACACAGAAGCTCCTTACAAACTCATTGTAAACACTACTAGGTGGTAGGGGACAGAAAAACATGAACAATGCCAAAGAGCACTAAAAATTCAGGCATGTAAGATGCAATTACCCATGAGGAATGTGGCACATGTGGCACAGGGACAGCATCACTGTATTAACAAAAAATGCTAAGGGACTTGTTAACAAGATCTCATGCTCCTCTTGAAAGACCAGCAGCATCTCCTCATACAGCACAGGTTAAGAATAGATTCACAGTGAAAGAAATCACCACCTCCTTGTGAAACAGCAGTTTCCTTTGAAACTGCCTATCTGAATGCCAGTTCTGTGTGGCTGGGGCGATTTGTCAAGATTGCAGCCAGAGGCATTCTGCCTGCAGGCACTTTTGAGAAAGAATGTTAAAGAGTGAGTAATCTAAGAAAATAAATAGCACAGAGAGTCACATTTCCATACTTCCCCTCTAAGTAGCTGTTTATGCTTTCATGTTACAAGGTGCCTACAGCAGTGTTCTGGTTTTTTTATGCTAGGATGCTCTGCCATTTGCCATCTTCTGTGGAACATCAGCTTTCATCCAATTTAACTTTTTCTTCATAAACGCTCTTCAGCTCTGAGTGCTAACCCTCTTATACAGACTGGATCCAGCAAAAGAATGTATATTGCCTCAGTTTAGAAAAATACTAGACTAGCAATTAAAAAAACCTACCCCCCCCCCCTTATTCTTTTTACTCAACCCTAAACCTTGACGAC
>NW_010416022.1:7177-15714 GCF_000710305.1 Buceros rhinoceros silvestris | reverse complement strand
CCCCCCCCCCTTATTACTTTTACTCAATCATACACCTTGAAGTGCTTTACAAGGCAAGTGGCATTGTCATGTTTTTGTAGACTGAAATTTTGTAAACTGAAATTTGCCCGTTTATTTAGAGGGCCAGTAACTGGATCAGAACTGGAATCCAGGTCTCCCAAGTCCCACTCAGGGCCCTGCCCATCCATAACCCTGCCAAGAAAATCCAGAAAGATTTGAAAAACTGGGGAATATGAAATGGATGTCCTGAAAGACTCCATTTATCTGTCATATCCACACAGATGGTGTTTTCTCAGAATGTTAACAAAAATTAGTCTCAGTTTGCTTATATTGCCGAAGAAAACATGAAATTTGGGTTGATTTTTCATATTTCATTTTCTCCTCTTCTCACACTGAATGGACTTGTGTACTTCCTTCACTGGTGCTACAAGCTGGTGTTTGTCTTAATGGGCAGGGAAACTCAGTTCCTGAGAAATAAAGAAAATGTGGGCATAACTTTTCTGCAGCAACTGTGTTCTATATAAATCTACCAAATCTTTGGTCTCCTGACCTATTTGCCCATTGTAGGAACTTTAAAAGTGCCAGTTTACTAATTTGATTTTGCAGATACACAGAAGGTCATGCTGAGTCTGTCAAAATTCTCCAAAATCTTAACATGGACTGCAGATTTAATAACATTTTAAAGGGTAAGTAGATACTCTTATTTCACAGAGAGTGTAAATAGACCAATGTTCTGATCCGATCCCATGCTTTCCTTCCCATTAGATCACACTTCCTTTTCAAACGGCCACTTTTAGAAAATTAAGAGATATTTGTAACAAATAAGCAGGCACTTGGAAAACCAAGATGCAACATAAATACACAGAAATGATAATTCCTTTACAAAATGTAAAGGAATCCAGCTACTGAAGTCCTATAAGCAAATAACATTCAGCTTTCACTACTTTGATAGAAGGTAGAAGTTCAATGCTAAAACATTCACAGAACACTTGCATTCTGCAAGAAGAACCCCTATAGGTACTGAACACTGACTTCATATTTTTTGTGGCATAAAGCCAGCACACATTCTGTCATTAATTTTATAAGATTTTTGACCTTAGCTGCTTGGATCAAAAGGTTATGCATTCATAAAGGAGCTTGAAATATGTACAGCTGCTTTGTAGGTTTTACCTATCAGTTTCAAGAACGATTAAATCCCCCTATGAAGAAAAAATACCCACTGCTGTTTCAAGTATGTGCACACTATATTGTAATAGAATTGAGCTTGAGGTACTTGAGATAAGTGAATGACTGGACGTATGAAGAAATACAATAGTGATAAGAAAATAATTTCTAACTATCACAGGAATGAATCGGAAAGATTAATATCATTCATCAGTTCTACCTCTAAAATAATCCTTGACCTCCACACTGTAGGTTAAAAAAGTGAAGAAGTCAGCTTTCCCCATGACCGTGGCTTTTATTTTACCTGAAATGAAAGGTCTTTCTAAAAATCCATTGTTAGCCAAACTGGCTCCCAGTAGCACAAGAAAATGCTATATTACAAAGTGAACTGCGATGGAACACATGAAATGAGGGCCACTCAAGGCTAAATAGCTAGCTGATGTTCTTCGCTGTGTATCCACAGCCTTGTAAGCCTCTTCAGGTATTGTGTTTAGCAACACCCACCATTTCCTTACCTTAGGCCATGCTTGCATTCTGTGCAGATTTGGAATTCAACACACGTCTTACAGTTTTCACTACATTTTCGGCAAACAATCTTATCTACAAAGCAAAAAAAGAAAATAGCCCAAAAAGCCTTGGTCAGTTATGTTTAATAAAACTATATGTGGATATATTATTACATGACTTACTGCTTTCTAGATTGGCATCAGGAAGGGAATCAGCAAGGTAGACTAAAATAGCTGAATTTTGCCCATCATCAGCTTTTTCCAATCAAACATCAAATAGTTTAATCTATTTCTAAACATTTGAAGTTATGGTTGTACCTTGACAAAAATATGCTTTGAGGTCATTCAAAATCTTTATAAACATTTTAAATTTACATTAACTATCTATAATATAGACTTAAATAGTCTGTTCATATAGCAGTGATATGCAGTAATGATTGCCATGTGTTCTAGAGTCTGTTCAGCAATCTACCTCTTACACTTCCCATGCAAGCAGCCTGTCCTGTTTTCCTGAGTCGGTGCTTAAAGTTGTACCTCCATGAATAGGTCTGATCTTAACAAAGTCAAGAGATAAATTAACACCTGCCTTTTCATCTCAAGAGCTCTCTACTTTAAGAGATGTCCCTCCCTCTTTAGACCTGCTGCCTTTTGAGATGCAGTGCCATGTACCTTTTTGAGAAGAAAAACCTGATGTTCCCATTTAAGCCTAAATTTTCATCAATCCATCTTAACTGGGTGGAAAGGAATTCCCTTTACTACGGTTCTCACACAATGAGAAATGGAAGATTTAAAGTAGTACCTGTTTTTACTAATTCTCAAAAATGAACACACATGAACACAAAATGAACACAGCTTCATGATACAGAAAGCAAAAGATTAGGTACCTAGACGAACAAAGTTCCTGAGCACTTATCTTCTAAGGATGTGTCTAAATACAACTGAAGTCACTGCAGTTTTAAGCACATGTTTGAATATATGTCTAGGTATTTTTGCTAGCCAAAGCTGGAAATTAAACATGGGCAGTCTACTTGGCAATCAGGAGGAAACTGAAGGCATGTGTCTCGCGTCGTAGAGAATTACTGCTCTTGGGCCATCACGTCACTGCAGGTACTTAGGTCTGTCAGAAATATTAACTGCAACCATGTTTTACAGTTGGGAAGCTCTCTCTTCTATCTGGTTTGAATTTGGGGGATTGGGGAATGCCGCAAGTTCAGAATGTGGGTGCTGCCTGTCCCTTTCTGGAGTAGTGATAATGTGTTCAGTCCTGCAGCTACTTGCTCTTGAACTGCCCTCGTTCTGCTACTGTTACTCCCAATCACAAGCAGAAAGGACATCCTGCCACTAAGCATGTTTTTTAAAATAAAGGAAGATTTTTGAGGAGATTATTGATCATCACACTTGGCAACAATTTAATAAGAGGAATAGCATAAGAGATAGATGCATCAACATACAATTTTCCTGTTCATAAGCATTCCAGCAACCACCCCAGATCAAATTATGTAGCCCGCAATAAAGAAACAACAAAAAATACTAACTCTTATCCAGGTAAAACCCATCAGGGCAGTTGGTAATACAGCTATTGGTTACTTCATTCAGGTAGTAGCCAGATTTACAGGTCATGCACTGGTCACTATGGCCTCCAACACAGGTTTCACAATTGGGTGAGCATTTTTTACAGCGTTTCTTGTCTGCATTGTAGTGACCAGGGGGGCAGGTCGAAACACAGATCCTGCAGACAGCAGGGAAGAGAAGGCAGAGTCGTTAATGAAATAACCTGCCACCACATTCCTGGACCATGACTGCAAAGCAGAAGTAACAATCAGTCTTGCTGCTTTTCTAATGATCATGTGTTTACTATGACGTAACCCTTCAAAGCATTGCATCAAGCTGCCTCTTCCCTTCCATTTATTTCCCTGCAGCATACACTAGCTCACTGGCAAATGCCTTGTCAATCAGTCATACAGTATAATCTTTGACCATCTACACTTCTTCCTCTATTGTTCAAACTCAATCACAGAAGCTGTGGAAGCTACCACAGTTTTATCTATGTATATATAGCCTCTTATAATAATATAATCAAGAGATGAGGAAATAATCAGAGAAGGGTGTTTGAAGGCTGTACGTTACATTCTGATTAGCTAGGGCGGTATTCTTCAGCTCCTAAGAAAATTTGTTAAATACAGTGGTAAATGAATTATCCATGACTGCAGCAAAGAGAAGAGGAAAGGAAGTTAAGATGCACAATGAGAAATCCATGAAATGAAGATTTTTTTTCTCTTGGTCTTACCGTGTGTTGTTTTTAGATTTGTAGTAGTAATGCAGACAGTCAGTACAATGATCTGGTCCTGGCCCATCACACCCTACTTTACTACATTCTGCATTGCAGGGACCTGCAATTGTAATAAAACCAGAAAAGGGATTAAAGGGAAAAGGGATTAAAAGTTCTAGTTCAGTACTCAGCAACCCTTAAAACATAGTATTTTAATGTAAAATGCAATTACTCTGTTTCTCTCTTTGATCTGAATTCCAAATAGTAATTTGGCTCCACCAAAAAGAGGGGTTTTTACTACCTGAAGAACTTGCAAATCCTGGCATCACTTTATTCAAAGTGACTTATAATTTTTAGCAAATGTAGCATCCTCTATAGAATCTACCAAAGAGAAACTATTTCTGGATTCAAACTGATGTTTTCTGGATGAGTAACAAGTAATTCTGAATTTTATTCAGAAATGTGCAAAGGCTTCTGTAATTCATAATAAGGAATTATTAGCAAAATCACTTACAACAAGCAGGTTCACACAAGTGATGAACAACATGATCATGGCTAGTCTGCTTACCAAGTGGTTAACAAATGGTACCACAACCCAACTGATCCAGCCACCAGTACCCAGATGAGTGTCCCTCTGTGTTGCTACATGCTGCAAAAGCCTCAGCTAATACCTGCTGATTAGCAATTCTTCCAGCTCACCTGCACCCATATTGGACTCAGTGATCCTTATGGGACCCTTCCAGCTCAAGACATTCTATGATTCTACGTTTACAGTTTTCATATAGGTCCTTCTGCTACAGGAGGAGGGAATCATCAACTTCAGCCTTTATGTAGGTGAACAAAGTCCATGGGTGAAGTTACAACTTTCAGGATCACCACTTTCTTGCAAATGAAATGCATTCAACTTGCCAGCCACCTAACATGGGGTAAACTTGAAGCAAAGAGAGTTTGCTTCATATAAAAACTTAAGAATTTAGTGACCTTCACAGCAGAGATAGTAGTGTTTCATTACTTACTAAAACAAGGAGTTCAGCAGCTCTCAATCTAAAACACGGAGAATGGGTCTGACATGTTGTGCTAGGAGACTCTAATAACAGAAACTTCTAAAAAGAACTTTGTCCTGCTGTTTGCTTGCTGGAGCTATACTTAAGATTCATCAGCCCTAACCATCTGCGCACACTCCTAATGTTGGATTACATGTAGGGAACTGCCAGCTTGACTTATTTTGCAGTGCCAAAAATCTTACTCTATTCAAGTCTAATGATAAGGTTGAAAAACTATAGGAATCAGTGAGAAAAACACAGATGTAGAAAATAAAGGTCTCTCTCTATATATGTGTGCACATATATATATATTTATACACTTATATGAAAAGCAATACATTCTTCATAGTATGGTAAGTGTAGCTTAAAAATATATAACTCTATGCATAAAAACTCGGAAGGATGAAATATCTGGATCATGAATCTAGATCCTGAATCAATTAGTTCTGATCTGAAGCTGAGAATCCGCTTCACTGAACATTTTATACATGCAGAGTCTCAGGTCTCTCCTTCAATCTATTGTTCAAGCTATGTGTTCAGTAAATGCATATCAGAGTAAATGAATGTACGCACCTGAGTAGTCATCTGTTCCATAATCTTCTGTAGGGTCTTCAACTGGACTAGATCGTACTCTTTCCACTTTCGGAAAATCATTTCTTGGTGAGTAAGGTTGGATGGATGTTCCATACAGTACTAAAGACCACTCTTTCAATTTGCCTAGAAGTTAAGTATTTAAAATCTAGTTTTAGAAACCATTTCTATTTTCTTTGTCTTTTAAAACATATCACTTGTAATCATGACTTTGTGAGTAGGTTATGGAAGACGTTCCTTCTCAAGTAAGTGTCTTCAGTTTAATACAGATAGTGTAATTGCTGCGTCACTATAAACTGAGAAAGCACACTTTCTTCCATTAGATTTTTACACGGTATTTTCATTGCGCTCCAGCCTCTTGTGGGTCCAGTAGAAGTTTGCACCATGGGTTTAACTCCATATAAACAATAAACAACAAAAGTTTTGGACATGCAGCTATCTGGAAAATGAATATGGTACTCAACAGGGCATTTTTTGCTCTGGATTTCACTTTCCCTCAGAACATTAATAATCCGATAATTATTATTTGAGATCTTTTAGCTAACTAGCTGTATTCAGAATTCTGACTTAAGAAAGGTCTACATTTTGTTTATTACTCAAGAACACTTTTCATTGGCTTACAGGACACACCTTAATTAACAGGAAACAAATCCTTTTAAAATCTCTGATGGCAGAACACCAGTGTCCCCTCCCAACCAACACAATTTCTTATTTATTTGCTGTAGTTATTTGGCAGATATATCACTGCATTGCCTGAGTTCATCACTAATATTTTATCCTCTTGGTACCTGAGTGAAAAAATTAAAAAATATATTTGACTGCCTGAAGCATTATCTGACTTTTTGGCACATTTCTTCTGTGGAAGAATAAAAAGATAAATGGATATCATTGGTTCAGGCTGTCAGGACACTAAGTGTGAACTTCAAGTCCCCACCCTTCTGTCTATACTACCTGGTGAATTAATTCTGTGAAAGAGGAAAAAAACCACATCCCTGCTTGAAAAGCTGGAATATAAGTCTGGTCTTACCCTTTTCTCTTGATTCTTTTTATCTATGTTGGAGTAGCTAGTTGTAAATGTCAAATTCTCATCAGGAGAGAAAGGAAACAGAGGAGCAGGGAGTATTCACTTTCTGAATTCGAAAGATCCTGGTTTGGAGGCTGTTCTGAGATTAAAATACTCTTCCTTTAAAATTATTTTTTTAAAATAAGTGTAATCAAGGTATGCCTCTTCTCAGTAAAATAACTTTGTATACTTCATGTAAAATAAAATTTAAGCAACCTTCCTCTGCTTTCGTTTTAAAGAGACACAATAATTTCAGCTTTCATGTTATTCACTTGGAATTCTTCAGCCTGTGCTAGCAAATTATTTTGACCTTCAGAGGTGATTTTCTATATTTTTCCCAGTGTCATCTGGTATCCTCCACTGACGTGACCAAGACAATACATTATCTTTCTGCTTTTATATTCATTTTTCAAACAGTAAGCAACAATAAGAAAAACACTATCTGACAGATGATAGCCCATTTCTTTTAAAAGGTTTATACGGGTGTTAAAAAGGAAACAGTAAGTGAACTGTTGCACAGCTTAGATCTGCAGAAGTCTATGGGGCCAGAAGAGATCCACCCAAGAATTCTGAGGGAGCTGGAGGAAGTCATTCACTGTTTACCAACAGTCGTGGCTGATGTGAGAAGTCCCATTTGACTGAAGGTTGGCAAATGTGACGCCAGAAGGAGGAGCCAGGGACCTACAGGCCTGTCAGCCTGATGTCAGTGCTGGGGAAAGTCATGGAGGAGATCATCATGTGTGTCATCATGTGGCATGTACAGGATAGTCAGATGATGAGGTCCTATCAACATAGATTTATGAAGGGCAGGTCCTGTTTGACCAACCTGATCTCCTTCTATGACAAGGTGACCCGTTTAGGGGTTGAAGGAAGAGCTGTGGATGTTGTTTACCTGTACTTTAGCATGGCCTTTGACACCATTTCTCATCACATTCTTCTGCAGAAACTGGCTGCCTGTGGCCTGGATGGGTGACACTTCACTAGATAAAAAGCTGGCTGGATGGCCGGGCCCAGAGAGTGGTGGGGGATGGAGTTTACTCCAGCTAGCGGCCGGTCAGCAGTGGTGTTCCTCAGGGCTCAGTGTTGGGGCCTGTCCTCTTCAACATCTTTATCAATGATCTGGATGAGGGGATCGAGTGCACCCTCAGCAATTTCGGAGGTGACACCAAGTTGGGAGCTAGTGTAGATCTGCCTGAATGTCGGGAGGCTCTACAGAGGGACATGGACAGGCTGGATCGACGGGCTGAGGTCACTTGTATGAAATTCAACAAGACCAAGTGCAGGACTCTGCAGGGGTCACAACAGCCCCCTGCAGCATTACAGGCTGGGGGAGGAGTGGCTGGAAAGCTGCACAGCAGAAAAGGACCTGGGGGTGCTGGTCAACAGCCAATTGAATATGAGCCAGCAGTGTGCCCAGGCTGCCAAGAAGGCCAATGGCATCCTGGCTTGTATCAGCAATAGTGTGGCCAGGAAGAGGAAGGAAGTGATTGTCCCCCTGTACTCAGCACTGGTGAGGCCACACCTTGAGTTCTGTGCCCAGTTTTGGGCCCCTCACTTCAAGAAGGACATTGAGGTGCTGAAGCAGGTTGAGAGAAAGGCAACAAAGCTAGTGAAGGGTTGAGAGAACAAGTCCTGTGAGCAGCAGCTGAGGGAGCTGCGGTTGTTTAGCCTGGAGAAAAGGAGGCTCAGAGGAGACCTTATCGCTCTCTACAACTACCTGAAAGGAGGTTATAGGGAGGTGGGGGTTGGTCTCTTCTCCCATGTGACAAGTGACAGGATGAGAGGAAATGGCCTTAAGTTGCATCAGGGGAAATTTAGGTTGGATATCAGGAAAAATTTCTTTACAGAGAGGGTTGTCAAGCCTTGGAACAGGCTGGCCCGGGCGGCGGGGGCGGCCCCCC
>NW_010416022.1:3969-7118 GCF_000710305.1 Buceros rhinoceros silvestris | reverse complement strand
AGGCTGCCCAGGGAGGTGGTGGAGTCCCCATCCCTGGAGGGGTTTAAAAGACTTGTACATGTGGCACTGAGGGACATGTTTTGGGACCCTGGCAGTGCAGGGTGAACAGTTGGACTTGATGATCTTAAAGATCTCTTCCAAACAGATGATGCTGTGATTCTGTGATCTCGGTTATCTCTCTTGTCTTTTGCCAACCCAATTTAATCTTTCCGTTACAGAAATTTCTACACTTCAGACAAAATCTCCTCCTATATACAGGTTTTGAGAAGAAACAATAGGCAAGACACTACATCACAAAAAAGTTGTTTTATACAGCAGTTTCCAACTGTTCACAGCTAAAGCAAAACATTACTTTTTTTTTCCAAAGAAACATTCAATTCTGATTAAAAAAATAAACTGATGAAAAGGCTGCCAAACTACTGGCTAATTACCTTGGCTGTAAAACTGCATGTACTTTATTTTCAGTTTGCCTCTTCCTACCTCTACCTCACTAAAATCAGCTCACTAGATTAAAAAGACCCAAATCACATATTTTCTTCCTGTATAGACATCTGAGGATCAAGTTACCTCTCAATGTCCTTTAGAGTAGTTCACCTGAGCTCTTAAAGGTACTTTTAAGGAAAGGAGTCACACAGGAGCTTATTTTTAACCAGGTATGCAGTCATCTCTGCAGTCTTTTCAAAGCTACAGCTTCTCCATGTTCTGTCTCTGTCCTCCTTGTGTTCTAATCCAATTCTAGAGCATATGGACCATAATACATTGAGTGCAATCAGAAAATGCATGTTTTGGTGTTACTCAGATCCTTTCGTCCTTGTCATTATCATGTTCCAAAGATGACTAAACTTTCCGGGGGTTAATTTTATACTTCTTCCAGACACTGGTAAAAATACTGAATACTAGAAAAAAGTATTTGCAAGTACCCACTAGAAGTAACCACAGGTAAAGATGTTCTTCAAGCACAGTGTATTGTGTCTGGAATTACACACCTGGAAGAGCTTGTACTAAAATTACTGCAGGAAAGATTGGTGCTTTGACTGTATACCTAAAGCAAAAGGACAGCAAGGGGAATAATGCAGGAGATTAGCTGCCTTTTAAGAATGGTTCAGTAAATAAAGAGGGGAAAAATTCACGTGACTTGCCAGCAAATAAATGAAGTCTGCCTCAAGGCAGGTTTAATTTGCACAATGAAAATATTTCAATAACTAAGTATATATACATATACACACACTTTTATAATGAATAAAAAAAGTGTGCACATTTAAGAAAAAATTTATCTTTCCCCATTTTGAGCTGATTCCATCATTTAGTTTGGCTAGAATAATCCTTCACCCTGCTTGTATTTTGTACATAACAGAGGTCCCATATTTTAAGTATAGGAGAAAGGGCATATCACAGTTTCACAGCATGCACAAGTCCACCTCCATAAACTCTACAGAATTAAATGCCGAAATCACATGCACTGCTTTTATAAACTGGACCCTGCACTTCTTTACCGGTAACAGATGTGGCATTACCTTGCCAATGCAGGGATATGATGACTTGCTGGCTCTTTGTTCTCAGTTTGATTACAGGAAAACTGCAGCTCTTAATTATAAGAGCTTTCAATAGCTAAACTAACACACGCACACAACAGAAACAAGAAACAGGCATGATGGTGACATCAGTGTGATAAACTGCAGGCTACAGTGATAAACCGGAGAGGCACCACAAATTGTGTTTAAGCACCTTTTGTTTACTTCATGTTCTGTTCCGTGCGGAGACTAACCCAAACATGCCCAAATAGCTGAGTTTATGAACCCCTAATATATGGCAGGAATTTTCAAATCTTTCTGAAGAGAAGCGTTACCAAACAGTTTCCACCACAGGACAGCCACCACTCCAGAGCTTGGGGACATATTACTGGACAGTATACAATGAACCAGGATCCAAATTCATCACCAGTCTGCATCTTTTAAAATCCAAAGGCGTGTAAAAACCTAACCACGCTATGCTTGAAAGAAAGTAAAGAGTAAGCTCTCCAGCAGGATTCCTTCAGTGTATCAGCTTCGTCCACAACCCTTGGTTGGGCAGGTCTACCTTCTCCACATCCCCTGGCCTTAACTGCCCCTTTTCTTCCAGTGTTGGGTCTTTAGGCTTTAGTCCTCACAAAGCAAAAGAAATCAGTCCCACGAGATTAGTCATTGTAGCATTGAGAGGAGTATATATAAAGTATTGATATCAATAAAACAGTAGGACTTATACAACTACGTAGGTAAAAACAGGAGTGTCCAGGAACAGACTTTTTAATGAATACCCCTTTGTAGTGTACTGGAAACTTTGCTCTGCAATTAACATCACTTAGCTAAGAACCTTCCACCACTGCAAAACCATCAATGCAACTAAATCAAAGGGAAAATTGAAACACTGGCAATGATGTTTTTTCCTTTCAGAGCTCTAGAGGATGATAATAAAGACTAAAAAAATGCTGTTCTTAAAAGTTAACCACTTCAGTATAAAGCTGACATTTACATGACGCTCAGGACTCCAGAGTTACCACAAACTTTAATAAGAAGTTTTTTGCTGCTCAGTAATTTTGAAAATCATACTGATTATCTTGGTCTTCAGAAGGAACTTCTTGGCCTCATATTCCATGACAGGCTTTAAAAATGTTGGCCTATGACTGCTGGTTTATCATCCTAAAAAAATTCTGGGTTAAGCAGACAACAGAGACAGGCAATAAGTGAATATGATTTGATGGCCAGACAGGCAGAGAAGATTTTTTAAAAAGCAGAGAGATTGGCTATCTGGCCATCTGCCACATTAAAAAGAACTCATCTCAGCTAATGATGAGCAGAAATAAAGAATTAAAATCCTCATTCAATTCCATCAATTTCGACAGCAGTTGAGTGAGGCTGACCTGTGTGTTTTTAGAGAGATTATTTAGACAGAATAATCTAAGCAGCATAAAATTATCGCTTTCATTTTGTCACAATTTGGAAATGAGAGGGTTAATTTTTGTCCAACATAAAATGTATAAACCCAGTTGAGATTGGCCTATGCACCAGCTGTAATAGGGAGGAGACTAAACAACTCTGTATTCACACATTAGAATTCCTCCCGTGCCCTGGCTTATTCTAATAGTCCGACAGAGTTTGCAAGCTGCAGGAATG
>NW_010416022.1:0-3892 GCF_000710305.1 Buceros rhinoceros silvestris | reverse complement strand
ATGCCTGGACCAGCTGGCCTTCCAGAAAGGCACATAATTTAACAAACCAAATCTCGACAAACAGGAACACAAAGTACTCCATCTCCATATCTGGTGGCAGAACATTAGTGGCCCTTTCTTGGACAAAGCAGAATTGAAACAATAAACATTCTTCTAGTATAGTCAGCTACATGCAGGTGCCCTATCATGCTAGCCTTTCTTATTTTAAACTCAAAGCTTTTAAGCACTTCAGTTCGCATGTTATTCAACATTTTTTCACATGCGCTTTTTCGGGTAGTAGAAACAATAAAAGTACTTACACTTAGCAAGGCTCATTGAATAGTTTTAATGACATCCATAACCTACTAATTCAGAAAAAACATACTTAAAAATCCCCTATTGTTAAGTTCACAGATATATTTTCATAGCTTCAAGTGCTTTAACATCTATGTCTTAAAATTCAGAATTGATTTTTAGCAAATTAATTAGAAAACTCGTACTGCTTTGAGTTTACTTAGCTGTTTGAGATGGAATGTATCTTTTATTTCATCGAATTACAAATTTACTATACTGGTAATGTCATTGTAGTCCTAAATATATTTCATAGCAAAATTCTTGCAATTAATTTTTATCTATCAGAAAGCAATAATGAACTAGATTTTTTACTTCCAATGTAATAGTATTTCATTCTGACATGCTGTCCAATCAGAGTGTTAGTTTAGATTTAGTGATAAATGACTTTGAATACATCAGTAGTATTTGTCTCTCTAACACGTTTTAATCTAGATTATCTGTTTAAGTGATATTTTCCTTTTGATTATTTTTCTTACGGTGTTTCCACCTACTTTGATGTAGGGCTCTGAAGGAAGAACTGTATTCAGTATTCATGCATAAACATTGGTATTTTTGTCTGTATATGGTCTATTTCACAATGGTTTTTAATGTTTACATTTTCACTAAGTCGAAAGGCAGTAACAGCCAGCAAACACAAGCAAGCATGTGCTCGTGCAAGTCTCTTTTGAAAGCCTTTCTCTCAATCTCTATTGCTTTCAAACTGCTCATGCTCAAATATGTGAATGAAACTGAACTGTGCAGTGGGAATTAAAACTAGAAGAATATCTGTAGCCTCAAAAATTCCTTATAGGAGCACAGTTCAAGAGTGGATAAATGCCAGGTCTGAGCACTCTGCCCATACATACAGGAGTATGATTCATTCATAATGCATACTGACAAATGCCACTTTTTCTTATGGGTAGGATAAGAAATACAGGGCAAAGAAAAACATCAAAATAAATCCTTGGGCCCTATATAGCTGATACAGGGCAAGAAGATATGGGCCCTATATCAGCCATGAATGTCACAGGCAGTATGAATACAGCAGAGTAACTCTGGGCTTCTCTAACTTACGCTGAAGACCTGCCTGGTAAATCTATACTCGACATCCTGGAACAGAGATGACTGCATATGGAGATACTGCAACTTCTTTCAAATGTGACAATGCATGTGACTGCAAGAAAGAGGACTGTTTACCCCTGAGAAGATAAAATTCTTCACAGAAACCAGAATTCAGACTAAAACCAAGCTGAGCTGCATGTCTTAAATGCCAAATAACAGCAACATAAAAATGAAGAGTGAATTGATAATTGAAATGAAGACCAATGCTCTTCACAGACCTGCCTTTGCACTAAAACCCGTGAGATGTTCCAGCTGCAAGTAGGAACTGGAAAACAGTCAAAGCAGTATTAGCGGCTGCAAGTATTCTTCTGAATTGCTGTGCCCAAATAAAGGATAGGGTCATACCTGGAGTTTTGAAATTTCTTAGCTGAGATGGAGTGTCACAGATTTCCAAGATCCAGTCACCTGCTGCTTTTTCACTCCAGCAGTGAGTAGTCATAAACTCCCAGTTTTTGAATCCTTCCATGGAATGATCAAATAACCTAAAATAAATAATGACATTATTTTAAGTGAATATTTAATTTGGATAAGCCTCCAAGTCTGCAAAATCTTGAATGATACATTAAACAGCATTTACATAACCTTACTTATGATGGTTTTCCTACATGTTTCAATTACATTCAAGAGTTTCTTCTTGTTCTGATGGAGCAGAATCTTCACATGCAATCGTTTGTCATAATGTGAAAGAAACTGGAAAGAGAATTCATTGCTAAAAAAAAAAGTGCTATTACAGTTTAACAGGATTCATGTGTCTTGGGAAAAGTACATATAATACAGCATATCCATTGCTTTAACAGCATAACGTAAACACAAACAACTATTTTTGGTGTTGGATTGGAATACTTAAAAGGGGTTTAAAAACAATAAAAAGTATGAAGTGACTGACTGAGACAATACTAACCATTCAATATATGTGACTTCTTGTAAGGAAATGACATGTAACTGAGACATTGGTCTCAACGCTCAAATGACTAAGGTATCACTCTCTTCAAACACCTGACTGAATTGAGTTTGGGTAAAACTGAAAGACTAAGGGCATCTGATAGTTTCATCTAACCAACAATATCACTGTTTTTTAATTACCTAGGTTGTAGGTGAAAAGGTTGGACCTTAGGCCTGGATTACAATAACCTCTATTATAGAGACCCAGTTCAGAAGCTGCAGTCTCATGAGTGAAGGGGAATGAGAACTGGCCAGAGTTTTTATTAGCTAAAACTAGAATTTATTTCTGAGATTTTGGAAGGACAGAAGACAATTTGCACTTTTACTGAGTGCTTACAGTGTGTTGCCTGGTACCCCAAAGCTACTGATGGGAAGTGCACTCTAACCAAGGCTGTCGTCTCCAATAAAATGGCATAGCTCAGCTTTAAAAAATACACACACACATACATATATGCATTCCCTGTATCTAAATATATATAGATACATGCATATCATGCATATATACACCTATATATTTTTATACATATACACATATTTATGTATCTATATATATTTATCACTATTTAATTTGGTTATTATGTGTGAAAATTCCACTGGTAATAGTTATGCTTAAATATTTTCATACAAAAAGATCTCTACCTTAGAAAATGCAATAGATTTAAAACTCTTTTCCATAAAACGGAGAAAAATCTTCTATTAGACTACAAGAATACTACAATATTTTACCCTCACTTGATTCTTTCCTATTATTTTCTATGCTAATTTTAAGCTTGATCCTCAAAACATTGTGCAGTTCAGCAAACACGGGGGAAGCTAGTTTTGTAGAATGTGA
This sequence comes from Buceros rhinoceros silvestris, assembly GCF_000710305.1. NCBI lineage: Eukaryota > Metazoa > Chordata > Aves > Bucerotiformes > Bucerotidae > Buceros > Buceros rhinoceros. The sequence continues at coordinate 684 of NW_010416022.1, read as the reverse complement.
GTATGTGTCAGTTTCTGATAAAAATAGCTACATGGGATGTGAATAAAATGCCACACATCTTGCTGAATACTTTGATCAGTCAGAAGTGTAGGGTCAGGTACTGTGTATCCACAGTAACTGCAATAGGATCTGTATGGACCTGCATGCTTGGTGCACTTGATAGGATTCATCCCAAAGCTGATTTTCACATTCTCATTTCTGCAACTTTTCCATTTTAAATGAATGCTTATAATAGTACTCTTTTTTTATTAGTGTTGATAACATTAAATTAAAATACAGATATATACTTAGAATTAGGTTTCATTTCCACTGATAATTGGGTGAGATTTTCTTGTGATGGAATTCTGTGCCTCTGTGTGTGTGAGTCTATATGTGTACATATACATATATATTCTGCCAGCAGAATTGGCCTGTTTCACGTCACTGTTAAACCAGTTCTTTGAACACAGCAAATCTCACAAACACATAGCACACATCATTTACTGAAAGGGTAGAAATCGTTACACAGTTATTACCCAGTTATGTGGGTTATGTTCAATTTAAGCCAATATATAGGTTATTTCCAACAGTTAGTCAAGTTGTCATACTATGTTTTGCAGATAACTGTGCTGGTTTTGGCTGGGGAGGAGTTAATTTTCTTCCTAATAGTGAGTATGGAGTTGTGTTTTGGATTTACGCTGAAAA
>NW_010416021.1:36320-37106 GCF_000710305.1 Buceros rhinoceros silvestris | reverse complement strand
TTTATGTTAGTTGCCAGCTTAAGCTCCAGCACTGACCACACATACACAGCGCTGAGACACGCTGCCAATGCTTAAAAGGATTTATGATTCACAAAAGGCACCTGGCTCAGAAACGAGGTTACAGGTTTTATTTTCTGTCAGGGCAGCTAAGGTCTGCCTGAGCCTTTTAAATGGGCTGGCGCTCTCTGATCTCTATCCATTACTCGGTGCAAGCGCTAATGCTCTTCTCCAGCAGATTACTCATTCCGCTGATGAATCTGGACTTTCGCTAAGTGTCTTTTTCCTCCAGTAGTCTCTCCATGACTATTTCCTTGCTATTACTGATTCTTATAGCAAGTGCAGCAGGAACATCCATGCCTGTGTCCCCACCCAAATTTCTTCAGCATGAACCAAAATCAACAGTTCACGTCCCTCTTAGATGCTATGAATCCTGAGTCCCTGGCAGCCAAAACAGGATGGCTTCCAGGGAAAACAGGAGGCCTACTCACCCTTGGTATGTTACGACAAGCTCCTGGAAGGTGGTGGAGATGGGCATGAGCCACGTCAAACTTTGAGGCAAGGAAACCTAGCATTTGAGCCTTACAAGCATTATGAAGAACTGCCTCTTTCATCATCACCCAAGGGAGCTTTAGGGTGCAAATTTCTTGCAGTGACTCTAGGCTATAAACTCCAACCTTGCAGATCAACCATCAGGTCCATCAGAATGGGAGAAGGAGGTTTTCAGGGTCCATTTGCTGCATGGTACTTCCTCCTGGTGTAGCAGGTGGAGTTCGTGAATCCTATTTC